>NW_006788040.1:4036153-4057630 GCF_000442215.2 Lipotes vexillifer
TCCTGCTCCATGGAACTACTTAAGTTGCACTACACACACCCTTCCCCCATTCCCAGTGTTTTACCTTCTCAAAACTAAGAAATACAAAAATTTATTAGTGGGTTCATCTAAAAAGATGCAAAAATAGATTTTTCCCTTTAGAGATATTTGATGAGCCTTCAGAGAATTCCTGGGTATCTCAAACTTTTGTTAACTTGAGAATTCTTCAGCTAGTTTACCTGATACAGAAAAAGATAACTTTTCCTTTGTCAAGAGCATGAAAAACTTTTAAACGTACCCATTTGCATAACATCTACTTAAAGTTATCAGGAGATTTTACAGGGCATTTTTGGACACTTGCACAGAAGAGAATCTTTTAACATGATACTATGTAAACCTGCTTGGGTTATTCATTCCTTCTTTTACTGAAACATGTGAGTGACTTGCTTGGATATGTATCTGTGTCCTTTCTTTGATAAACACCTGAGGGAGTCTTTGGAAATGCAGTGTTTTGGCCACTATTTCAACTCTGCAGAAATATGGTTTCATGATAAACACAACAAAAAGCACATTGGCAGCAGTCCAGAAGCTGACTCACCAAGGAGTAATGATAGACACTTTGAAGGCAATGGCCTATCCCAGGGTCCTATTTCAAAGCTTCATGCTATGATAACATCAGTGAAAGGCAGCCAAGAAATCAAGATGTGATCTTACTTGTATCTCCTGGGAATAATGGTAGGAAAGACTTCTGTAGTAGGATGCAAGTAAGATTTTTTTTGTAATGATCTTGTAAAACTTGGGGATGGGCAAAAAGGTGCAGGTTCAGAATGGTGGTGACCTTTGTGAGGCTGTAGTACCATTTCCTTCTCTTGGACTGGATGAGAATAATCTTGTAATAACTAAGGGTTAACTCAAGAAGCTCAATGCCATATCAGTTTTCTAGAGCTCGGGGAATATACTTAGCTCAGTAGTAAGCACACGTATCATGTTCATGTCAGACACTGTAGCTACTGTTTCCTACTTGAACAGGCTAGAAGAAACCAAAGCAAGACCAGAATCAGTTCAGTTTTGAGGAACAGACCCTTTGCCTACTAGTGTTGCATATTTTAGGAGTAAAAATATTATGAAGGTGGACTTGCTTCAGAGTCATGAAATAAGTACTAACTGTGGTTGTTTTTGTGGATTAGAATGATTGCAGCTCCATTTCTAAATCCAATTTTATAGCCTTAAGTTTTTCTACATGGCAAATTAAACTATAATCACTACCAAAGATCATTGCTGACTCTGTGTGGAAATAGCAGTATGCCCTTTCATGTTGTTAAAAGTTGTTTCAGAGATAAGAGAACACCTCAATAATCTGAAAGTATTTTTCAGAGATAAAGCTAAGTGAATATGCCACAGTGATAGATTGACCCTTTTTTGATTATTGTGGTACTTTATATCTATCAGTAAGAATTGTTAACATGATAGTCATTTCCTATAGAATATTAAGGAAGATTGCTTTTAGCTATTTACTGTATTTTTTTCAAGCATAAAGTTTAGGAAGTAAAAACTTAGTTTTCTGAGTGCTGTAATTTAATATGTGCTTTATCCAGAATGTGCCTCTTTAAGTGCTTTTCTTGAAGAAATGTTACTTTGTGATATTTTTGTATAATTTGAGAATATAGATATCTCTTCCCTACCCTCCCACCCCCAACCCAGTAATCTGGGCCTGGTTTCAGTGCACTGAGAGGAAAAAAATCCTAGTTTTTCTTCTTTTTTGCCTTTTTGAAATGGAGTAGTATGACATTCCCCCCCTGCCTTTTTTTTTTTTTTTTTTTTTTTTTACTCTGGATTTATTATTGCTTGCAGCACTGGGGAGAACACTGAGGAATCTTTCCCAAAGCAGTGTCTGGCCCTTTTGTTTTTGAATTGGTCTTATATATGCTTGCCCTACTTAAGTTCTTATATGATTTAAACTTGGATCTGTAAATTATTAGCTCTATGACTTGGACAGGTTAACTTATCTTTTTGTGCCTTAGTTACCCCCTTTGTAAAATGGGATAATACCTCATAGGGTTGTTTTAAGATTAAATGACTAATAAATGGTGAAGCACGTGGAAGAGTTCTTTATATGTGTTGGCTATTATAATTGTTACGAGCAAGGACCTTCTCCCCTACACTATTTGCAGCTCTACGTTTTTGTAATGTTTTCATAAGTAGTATGACTAACAGAACTCTGTATTAAGGAATTTAATTCTTTATCATAAGTAACTATAAATTTGCTACTTATTAAAAATAGAGTATCATTTTATTCCCTCAGATTGAGCCTGAAAGATAAGAATTAGTAGAGAGTGAGCCTTTTTTATGTCTTACAGGTACTCAGATACTACTAAATGTAGGTCATCGTTTGAATTGAATTCTGAGTATACATGCAGTTATGTAGAACAGAAACGGCTTGCATGGGACTGGAAGTGCCAGAAAGATAAAACCCGTAGAGGGTAGCGAACTGCGTCATTTAAACTGAGTGGTGGATCAGTGAAGAATTTTGGGTTGTGAGTTTTCTTTATAACACTCAATTGTTTTGAAGTGATTAGCCTTGAAACAAAGTAATTTAAAACTTAGATATGCTAGGAAGTTTCAGATTCCTTTCCACTTAAATGCCTTTCAAGGAAGGAAGTGGGAATTCTCTGGCAGTTCAGTGGTTAAAACTCTGTTTCCACTGCAGGGGGCCTGGGTTCCATCCCTGGTCAGGGGACTAGGATCCTGCAAACCGTGTGGCGTGCCAGAAGGGGGGAAAAAAAGGAAGCATTTCTCCAGAAATATTTAGCTCCCTGAGTGTTGTATGATTCTTAGCCATTGCTGTGTTGATTATATGATCACTAACAAATATGAGTCTCATGTTATACTTTAATTTCAGATTTGTGCCATCACTGAGTGAATTTTTTAAATGAGATTGCTCTGGTTCTTGCTAAACTATCATATATATACTCATTAAATTGACCTTTTCCCCCTGTGTTTGGACTTCTCTGTAATTTTAGGTCACTGGTTTTAGAGCCAGGGGTTAGATTTCTTTATTTTTTACATTTTGGATTATATCTGGAGGATTATTGCTAATTCCTAGATTGTGCCCTTAAGGCAGATTTTTTGAACATTGGGGGCTTCCCCAACACTTAATTATACTAGTAAAAGGAATAGGGTTTTCATTGGATTTTTGTTTGCTTTTGAGGTCCTTGCATTTAATTCACGGAACCAAGATAACTTATAGATAGTGGCAAGTCATTGCTTTTAGTTTATTCAGCAAGATTTCTCATTACTCATTTTCTGGTGCCTTAAGGGTAGAACATGTGTATTAGGCCTGGCCAGTTTTGTCTCTCTCACTTGTACTGATTGGCATCCTACACAAAGGGCCAGTAGGTATTCTTCACTGGTATTGATACATAGATGAGAGGAGAAAGCTGTCAGTTTTCTTCTGGGCTTGTGAAGCTGAGACTGCCTCTAGCGGGAGGCAGGAGGTTTGTCTATAGTGGGAGAGAATGAGGCAAATGAGTAAAGAGGAGCATGAGATAAAGAGATGGATCTGGTGGCATTGAGACTTTGAGGCCCTACTGCCTGAAGTTCATTCTTTTTGTATCTGTGTACCACCTTAGTATCCTTCTGTGAGCCAGGCAGTTCTGATTTTAAGTTAGCTTGGGTTTCTTTCACTTAAAATTGAGAGTTTTAATATATCTAATATTAGTCTAGTAATGTTTAAAGATAGTTTGGACTTTAATCTCAGGGTAAATAATGTGCATAGGTAAATTCAGTTCATACATAATATTCAGAATCAGTGAAAATAATGAAGTATTTTCAATTTTCAATGGTCTTTGCTTATAGGGAAAAGCGTCAGGATGGGTATAGAATGGATCAGTATTCTTTCCTAACCGTTTATACCTATACGATGTAGAAGTTTCCTTTAAAGAGATTATCACTATAAGTAGAAGAGCAAAGATAGAAAGTTAGATTATAATCATAATTCACTCATCAGGCATGAATATCCTCTATTGTTTTCTCAAAAAGAGGCTGTGGTAACTGTATAAAAGTGGCAAAAGAGGGAGGAGAAAAACTTTGGAAAGTAGAACAGACAAGAGGAATTGAAGAGATGAGCTATGTATGCTAAGAATTAGTGAACAACTAGTATTTGCTGTAGGTTCCATGGATTGCCTACTTCTGAATTAGGTGCTAGACTCTTGTGAAATGAATTGGTAATAGAGATGAAGAAAAGTTTTAATTTGTTTTCTTGAGGCTGAAGTTAAGATTGATGAGGTTAATAAGTATTAAGGGCAGCTTTCTTGTCTTTTAAAATAAGCTGTTGAGGGCTTCCCTGGTGGCGCAGTGGTTGAGAGTCAGCCTGCCGATGCAGGGGACACGGGTTCGTGCCCCGGTCCGGGAAGATCCCACATGTCACGGAGCGGCTAGGCCCGTGAGCCATGGCTGCTGAGCCTGCGCATCGGAGCCTGTGCTCCGCAACGGGAGAGGCCACAACAGTGAGAGGCCTGCGTACTGCAAAAAAAAAAAAAAAAAAAAGCTGTTGATACTATGTTGTCTTGCAAAATCTGGTTCTTTCATTACTTGACCCTAATTGCTTGATTGTAACACATAATGGGAGAAGGAAAGGTAAAGTACTCAAAACTTTCAGAATTTTTGTTTTGGAAGCCTTTGAATACTGGGATTAATGCATAGTCACTTCAGTTAACATGAAGAACTTTAAAATAATCCATTCCCAAAATAAACATGACCACTGGCAAGTATTTGAGGTATCTGTGCTACGCCATCCAACTTTTAGCCTAATCTGTTTTAGCTGGCTTGCCCTGAGTAAGTTGAAACTTCCTTTACGGCTTCACTATGGGTTAAATGCAGTTCATGGAGCTCCATCAAAAGGGTATTAGTTATACAGATTCTCATGGTCATTCCTAAAGCATACATTCTGTGTTTAGATTTACAATAAAATGATCTGTATCCCTAAACATGGTTCCACCAGTTACTAATGATTTTGGGGCAAGTCATTAACTTCTTAGAGCCTTACTCTAACTAAGATTTAGGAAAAATACTTGCCTTACCTGGAGCATATGTGTATACCTCTGACTTTTTTTGCTGCTAAGTGCGGGGGAAAAAAGCTTCATTGAAGTATAATTTGCACAAAATTTCACTTTTTTTTTTCCCTGTGCCAAGCAGTGTATGGGATCTTAGTCCCGCAGCCAGGGATCGAACCCATGCCCCCTGCAGTGAAGCCTGGAGTCTTAACCACTGAACCGCCAGGGAATTCCCCAGAGTCACTCATTTTTAACTATGTAGTTTGAGTTTTTAAAATTGTATAAAGTCATATAAATACTCCTATTTCTATCACCCCCAAAAGTTTGGCTCACTTTCCTTCCCCCATCCCTGCCTGTGGCAGTTACTGATAACTTTCTATAACCATAGTTTTGCCTTTATTCTAAAATGTCATATAAATGGAATCATACAATACATACTATTCTGTGTCTGCCCTCTTTTTTTTTTTTTTAATCAATTTATTTTTGGCTGTGTTGTGTCTTCGTTGCTGCCCGAAGGCTTTCTCTAGTTGCGACGAGTGGGGGCTGCTCTTCATTGAGGTGCATGGGCTTCTCATCGTGGTGGCTTCTCTTGTTGCGGAGCATGGGCTCTAGGTGGGGGGGCTTCAGTAGTTGTGGCTTGCAGGCTCTAGAGCACAGGTTCGGTAGTTGTGGCGCACGGGCTTAGTTGCTCCGTGGCACGTGGGATCTTCCTGGGCTAGGGCTTGAACCCGTGTGCTCTGCATTGGCAGGTGGATTCTTAACCACTGCGCCACCAGGGAAGCCCTTGTCTGCCCTCTTTGACTTAACATAATGCTTTGAGATTCATTCCTGTTGTTAAAAGTAGTAGTAGGTTGTATTTAATTGTAGTATTCCATTATATGGATATTCCATAGTTTCTTTATTCATTAGTTGATGGATATTTGGGTTTCTAGTTTGTAGCTGTAATGAATGAAGTGAATTCTTCGGGCATTTGTTTTAATTTCTCTCAGTTAAATACCTAGAAGTGGAAATTGGAATTATGTAGTAAATGTGTGTTTATAACTTTATAAGAAACTGCCCAACTATTTTCCAAAGTGACTATACTGTTTTGTATTCCTACCAGCAATGTATGAGAATTCCAGGTGTTCCACATCCTTGTTAACCCTTGGTATAGTCAGTCTTTATTTAGCCATTCTTGTGGGTCCGTAGTGATATATTACTGTAGTTTTACTTTGTAATTTCCAGATGATTAACATTGGTCATCTTTTCGTGTGCTTATTTGCTATTCATTTATCTTCTTTGAAGTGTTCTTTAAAATCTTTTGCCCAGTTGAAAAATCAGGTTGTTTTTTAAATTGCAAGAGTTCTTTATGTTTTCTGGATATGAGTCCTTTATTACAGGTTTTGCAAATCACGTTTTGCAAATATGTTCTCATAGTTTGTGGGTTTTTGCCTTTTCATTTTCTTAACGGTATCTTTCAAAGATTGAAAAATTTAATTTTTATGAAGTCCAAGTTACTGATCTGTTATTTCTCTTATAGTTAATGTTCTTTATATCCTATCTAAGGAATCTTCTGTAAGCCTAAGGTCACTAATATTTTCTTAAATTTTTCTTTTGCAAGTTTGCGGTTTTACATTTAGTTCTGTGAAACACTTCAAGTTAGAGTCTGTTTAATGAATGAGATAAGGGTTGAGGTTCATCATTTTGTATATAGATATCTAAAATTTCCTCTAAGCAATGCTGTAGCTGCATCCCACAAATTGACATACTATGTACTACCATTCAGTTTGAAATATTTTCTAATTTCTCTTGTAATGTCTTTTATTGTTATGGATTATTTGGAAGTATGTTGTTCAGTTAACAGATATTTGGGGTTTTAGTTATCTTATTGTTACTGAATTCTAAATTAATACCATTGTGATCAGAGAACATACTGTATAGGATTTCAGTCTTTTGAATTTGAGGTTTGTTTTGTGGTGAGGCACATGATGGTAAGTATGTGTCCTTGAGAAGAATGTGTACCCTGCAGGTAGACATCAGTTATTGGTTGATAGCATTATCAGTCTTGTATACACTTATATATTGTTTTGTTCTACCAGTTACTGAAAGAGGAGTGCTAAAATCTCAAACTACAATTATGGATTCAGTTCTGTCAGTTTCTGCCTCATGTTTTTTTTTTTTCCTAGTTGTACAATATTTAATGCGATTGTCCTGCTTTCACGTTTTATGACTATACAAATTTGGTTTTAAAACCTGACATGGTAGAAAATTTTCAAAGCATGATAAATTATTTCTGTTTTATCCATGCCTCATGTCTTTTGAAGTTCTGTTTTTAGGTGCATATATATTTTAGGATTGTTATGTGTTCTCAGTAAACTCACCCTTTTATCATAATGACTTGTCCTACTTTATCTTGGTAATATTTGCTCTTCCCAAGGCAACTTTGACCTGAATATGGATAGCTCTTGTAGCTTTCTTAGGACTAGACTGGTATTTGAATGGTGTATCTTTTTCCATCCTTTACTTTCAACCTGTCTTTGTGTTTATATTTACAGTGTGTTTCTTGTAGTTAGCACATAGTTAGATCTTGATTTTTTAAATTTAGTCTGACAGTCTCTGCCTTTTAAATAGTATCTTTTAAAAAGTCTGTTAACATTTAAGTATTGATATGGTTAGGTTTAAGTCTACCAGCTTGCTCCTTGTTTTCTGTTGTGGGGATCCACTCGGACCTCTAGAATTGATATATGATTATTTTATTTTTTTATTTTTAATTTTTTTGCGGTACGTGGGCCTCTCACTGTTGCGGCCTCTCTCGTTGTGGAGCACAGGCTCCGGATCTGCGGGCTCAGCGGCCATGGCTCATGGGCCCAGCCGCTCCGTGGCATGTGGGATCTTCCCGGGCTGGGGCACGAACCCGTGTCCCCTGCATCAGCAGGCGGACTCTCAACCACTGCGCCACCAGGGAAGCCCGATATATGATTATTTTAAAGTAAAGTCGTTTGATATTCAACAATTCAGAAAGAAGCCTTCCTGGAGCTTCCCTTTTCTCAAAGCAGAAACTTCTGGAGTGAGGCTCCCATAAATCCCCTCTCCAGAGAAATTTATGGCCATGAAGAAAAAATGGATAAGACCACTTACACCTGCATAAACATTATGACAAACTTTCTTCTGTTTATTCCTCTAGAAATCCATTTGTTGTTCCCCATAGAAGCCTTTTCATCTCCTACCTTTTCTATTAAATTAGGTATATAAGCCTCCATCTTTAGCTGTTTAAAGAGCCACTTCTTTTGTGCATTTTTCATATGCATATGAATAAACCTAGTTTTTTCCCCTTGTTAATCTGTGAGTTTTGAGTTTAATTTGCTGGCCTCCAGTATGAAACTTAAGAGTAGAGGAAGTTTTTCCTCCTTGACACTATTCACCCCATCTATTCTTTATTTTTATTGCCATTTTTTGGGTTAAGTATTTTGTAGTATTTAACTTATCTCTTATTTTAGTGTATTAACTGTGCTTATTTTTCTTCCTAGCTAGGGTTTACAATAAGCCCCTTTAACTTACCACAGTCTACCTTTAAATAATGTTATACCATTTGATGTATAATATGAGAGTCCTCTGGTAGTGTACCTCCATTTTCCCTTCCTTCTGTTCTTTGTGTTATTGTTATACATTTAGCTTCTAGATACATTATAAAACCCATAATTCACTGTTATATTTGCTTTAAAGAGTCAACTGTTTTTTTAAAGAAGATAATTTATACTTATCCAAATTCCTCAAAATTTGTTTTTATTTAAAGCTTTGTTAGGGTGGGCCAAGAGAAGTCTTTGCCCTAGGGCTAGTTTAGCTCTGCCTGTAAGGTTTCAACTGAATGCTGGAGTATTTAGTAAGATCTCTTCACTCTGGTTGAGGTTGGTTAGAACCCCACATCTGTGTAAAATAAACTCCAGTACTTGTTCCCACATAGTTGTTTATTACCCAGTGATCCTTCTTTGCCCAACCTCGTGGAATCTCATTCTATGCATGTACAGCTTAGTTCAGTAAAGACAGAAACTCAGTGAATATAGCCAGTATTTGTTTGCTTGTTTGTTGGTTTGTTTGCGGGTACGCGGCCCTCTCACTGTTGTGGCCTCTGCCGTTGCAGAGCAACAGGCTCCGGACGCGCAGGCTCAGCGGCCATGGCTCACGGGCCTAGCCGCTCTGCGGCACGTGGGATCTTCCCGGACCGGGGCACGAACCCGTGTCCCCTGCATCGGCAGGTGGACTCTCAACCACTGCGCCGCCAGGGAAGCCCGCCAGTATTTTATAATAATTTTATATGGAGTATAATGTATGAAAATATTGAATCACTATGTTGTACACCTGAAATTAATATAATGTATAGTCAACTATATTAAAAAAAAGGATACCTCAAATTACAGCTGTCTCAGACTTTTGAAACTCATAATTGAGTTTCTGATTGGGTTTCTACTGTGCTTGGATTTCCGCTTTTTGGCCAGGGTGTGCAAAGTACTTTGAGGCAAAAAGCTTGGGCAGTCAGAGGTCTGAGATGGTTTATTTCCCTTCTCTCAGGGATTGAAGTTCTGTGCTGTCTGTTGTCGATCGTCCAAGAATTTTGGTTTATATATTTTGTCCACTCTTCTAGTTGGTTATGGTGGGAGGGCTAGTCCCAAACCATTTACTCCATCATGACCAGACTAATATTTTAGAAATGCAAGATACTGCATGATAAAAGTTCTTATAGCCTTTAAATAATATATTGCATTTTGCAGGCAATCTTTTGCAGCAGCTTTCCTGGCTTAGCCAGTATCCATGTTGTAATTACGCATTAAAGAATTTTATGTAAATTAAGAAATGTTTGGCCTTTATAATAAGATTGTAAATAGTACCCTGGATCTACCAGTTGCCTCCTAATGCCTACAGTTGGTAACTGGAACTGTCTCATTGGCACTGCAGCCACAGTAGTTTGAGCTTTGAGGTACAATGTCACTAATGAATGACAGTTTATTCTGTTCTTGTTTTATAATATCCCAACACCTTTAGAAAGGATTTTGTATTGGCTTCCACCAGCTGGTATTCATTAGAATATGGAAATAACTCAAACAAGAGGACTAGCCTCTTAAAAACCCACTTTAATGTTAGAGGAGGAAAGGTGATTCTAAGTGACTGTTTTTTCACATGAAGGCGGCGTTACATTTTCATATTTATTGCTTAAGGAAAAAATTATGTGGCCAAAGGTTATCTCTTATAGTTTGGTTATTATCTAGGACTGCAGACTTCAGTTTTGTTTTCTTAGTAATATTATTCTCTGCTCCCTCCTCATCTAAGAGAAGACCCTTCATGTAAGATTTAAAGAATCATACTGGGATTTGCATTAAAAGTTGCATTGTATACCTAGTAGACTTTATAGTCATAATGTGTAATTTTCACCTACTAAATGGGGCCATCTTTGTTCACCAGAACCTTTATTTCACTGGAACAAGTCTTTGTGCCAGTTTTGGCACCACTCAAGGAATAGTGGCAGCCTTTAAATATTGACAAAAGATGTCACATAATTTCCTGTCACTTTATTGTCGTTATTACTACTGGATAAAAGATATAAAGTTATAAAAATATTGTGCATTTATTTAATACATGTTTTTGCTTTCCTTTTACAGTTTTTAAAATCTTGGTAAAAAGTCATTTTTTGGGTAAATTGACATACTGTGTCTATGATATATATGGATAGTAAGATCCTCGTGTAGCTTGAAGACAGCTTATGGAGTAAATAATATTTGCTAACAATTAAATGGGATTTGAATAACTGGCAAGGGATCATTTGATACAGGGAGGTTGCTTATTTATCTTGAAATTGTATAATACTTTTTCTCATCTGAAATCATCAAATGTCTTATGTGTCTAATGCAGACAGTTTAAGTGTTTAATTTAGCAAAGATTAGTAACTGCTGGTGATATCTGGCTTGAGATGACCTTGAAGGAAGTGTTGGGAGCATTATCTGTACTGGGCTGTTGAGAACTTTCTTTAGAGATACATACATAGTTCTTTCTTACACTGATCTCCCAGTGTATGCCGGAATAAGGTCTTCTTGATGTATTGAAAAATAAGTCCGTGATGTTAAGCAAGCATCTTTAAATTGGTCATGTAATTTAAAATAACTTCCATGTAATCTAGTTAATTTTGAACGTTAAGTTTTGCATTTTGGTAGCAGATAGGAGCTCTCTGAAGCATTTTCTCTGCCTTGAAACATCTTCCTGTTTATTATCTTTGCCTATTTCCTTTACAGGATTTGGCTTAGGTTTATTAATATAATAAATATTTACCAAGTGCCACCTATTTACTAGACACTGTTATGCGCTAGGCCTGTGGATGCAGTGGGGAACAAGATTACTTGGTGTCTGACCTCATTCAGTTTGTAGCCTGTAGAGGAAAAGGAATAGGAATTGGGGAATTACTTATGTATATGTCTTTTTTTTTTTTTTTTTTAAATAAAATGGGGAAACTATGCTGAATGGTTAAGGTAGTCTTCTGCTTTGTTTTGGTACACTGGGAGTTTCACCAGAATCTGTCTCAATCAACTGCTAATTTAAAGGGACTATATCATGTCATATGTTAAGAGTAAAGCGAACTTTACCTAAAATGATGCTATTGGTTGTGGATTCTAAAAGGTAGAGGTACACAATATTATTTGCTTTTAAGAATACAAAGAAAGGATTGTCGATTTGTACAGTTTTCTTATTTCTTTCCTTCCCACAGGAGACATTTTAGTATCAGCCTAAAGTCTAAAATTATAGCTCTTAAAGTTTTGGGGAAACGTATCATACGACTACATAGTTTTGCTAGTAGTCACTGGGTGATTAATTAAGTTTTCCTCATTTTATGCTTCTTGTCCTTTTTCTTTTCTAGGGGGGAAAACAGTTTTCTCTAGGTCCCACCTCTTCGCAATTCTTGTAGCATGGCACATTTTTATTCTTTATACCAAAAGTGTACATATTTAAGAGTGAATGATATTCTGTCATGCCGTGGATTTCTCACTGACACGTTTGGTGAAGGGGTTTAAACTGCCCAATTTTATGTACATTGACAGCAAAAGTTAGCCAAGAAAGGAGGAAGGGAAGTTTTTATCAAGAGGTTAATAAAATTATTGTTGTAAAACAGTGATATATGCCCAGTAAGAAATTTGGCTCTTGAAATACAATAAGTGTTTTTGGATTACTAATTTATATTGACGTTTGGACATGTTTCCAATTCTGGTTTTAATCTGTAGGAAATATTTTTCTAGATTAAACTCAACCCAGTATAATTATGTTTATAATTTATTTTAGATATCTAACTTTATTAGGCTACTGATTGATAACATTATGTGTGCATTTTATTTCACCTGTGCTTTTCTTATTCTTAAGATTTAGGTAATTTGCTTTAAAAAAATTAGATAACTCGGGAGGGGGTGAGGGAGAGAGGGATGGACTGGGAGTTTGGGGTTAGTAGATGCAAACTATTATATTTAGAATGGATAAACAACAAGGTCCTACTGTATAGCACAGGGAACTATTTCCAGTCTCCTGGAATAAACTGTAATGGAAAAGAATATAAAAAAAGAATGTATATACGTGTATAACTGAGTCACTTTGCTGTACAGCAGAAATTAGCACAACATTGTAAATCAACTATACTTAATAAAAACACTCAAAAAAATCAAATGCATGAGAACTCTAAAAAAATTAGACAACTCAGGAATTCACTAGTTATTCCTTATTTAAAATATTTGTCACATATTATGCAAATTGACTCATTTCTGCTAATTAAATCATGTGTAATAGGCTAGAGAAAAGAACATTTTGTTGGAGTCTTACTATGTAAAACTAAGCCATCAGTAGATTCATGGCTAAGATTAAGACTTTAGGAATACAGGGTTCTTAACTTGAAGTCTGAATATGGGCATTTAGTAAACAGTATTCTTGCTAAATTTGTCTATTCAGTTTTGGTTCCTGCTAGTATTTAGAATATTTGAATATTGTGTTATATTCATTTGGATATTTATTTTTGCATCTACATAACAAAAAGGAAGTGGTTGGTATTTAAACTTTTTGAATGGTAGGAAAAGAATCTTAGAGGCAAAGGAAATCATTTCAAGACCAGTGTTGTACACCTATTATGAACAAAGATTTTTTTTAACCTTATGTATAAATAATTCTCTAGCATAGGGACTGTTCAAGCTTTGATATAAGGCACAGATAGTAATTGCATTTGGCCTAAAGATTGATGCTGACCAAAAAGTTAAACCTTGTGAGTTTTGCTTCTTGTAATTTTTTTTTGCCTTTTGATATTCTTTGAAAATATATGAATGACTACTTAATTTCTTCAGCTTTTACTAAATTTTGTTTAAAGACTTTGAAAAGCTTACAAGTTTAATATGTCAGAGTTAAACTCCACAAGGTTTTGTGTGTGGTTTTTTTTGCTGGGGGGGGGGTTGTCCTCTTGTAATGCTACAATAACTTAATGAACATCCTGTTAATATTTGGGGGAATTTCTTTTATGGGAGCTTAGGATTTTTTTTAACATATTTTAATTCATAGTTCATTTATTTTCTGAAATTCTTATTTCACTTTACTACTTTTCCTGTATATGTGCATATATATAATTTTATTGTGGTAAAATATACATAACATGAAATTTACCATTATAGATGTACCGTTCTGTGACATTTAGTACAATCACATTGTTGTGCAACTATTACCTGTATCCATTTCCAGAAATTTTTCATCTTCCTCAGCTGAAACTCTACCCATTAAATACAAACTTCTCATTCATCCCTCTCTTCAGTCCCTAGCAACCACCATTCTGCTTTTTATCTTCCTGAATTTGACTACATTAAGTACCCCATAAATGGAATCATACAATATTTGTTCTTTGGTGACTGGCTTGTTTCACTTAGCATAAAATCATTGGTTTATCCATGTGGTAGCATATGTGAGAATTTCCTTCCTTTTAAAGGCTGAATAGTACTTCACTGTACATATATACTACATTTTGTTTATCCATTCATCCATCTGTGGATACATAGGTTGCTTCCACCTTTTGGCTATTGTGAATAATTCTGCTATGGACATGGGTATACAAATACCTGTCAAGTCCCTGCTTTTACTTCTTTTGCGTATGTACCCAGAGGTAGAATTGCTGGATCATATGATAATTTTATGTTTAGTTTTTTGAGGAATTGGCATACTGTTTTCCACAGTGGCTGCACCATTTTACATGCCCACCAGCAATGCACAATTTCTACACATCCTAATACTTTATTAATTTCTTTTGTTGTTTTAAACAATAGCTATTTTAATGGGTGTGAAGTAGTATCTCATTGTGGATTTGATTTGCATTTCCCTAATGACTAGTGATGTTGAGCATCTTTTCATGTGCTTACTGGCCCTTTGTATGTCTTCTTTGGTTTGGAACAAAGTCTAAGTCTTTAGTAGCCACAAAATACCTTAGAATGGGTGCCTTAAACAACAAAAAATTATGTTCCCACAGTTCTGGAAGCTGCTAAGTCCTAGATCACGGTTATAGCAGGGTTCAGTTTTTGGTGAGGGCTCTCTTCCTTGTTTTCAGAAGAGCACTTTGTCTTCATATGGCCTTTCCTCTGAGCCATATGAAGGATGGAGGGAGCTCTCTGGTGTCTTTCTTATAAGGATATTAACCCTATTGGATCAGAGCCCCACCCACCCCTTATGACTTCATTTAATCTTATTTGCTTTTGTAAACGTTCTTTCTCCAAATACAGTCACTTTGGGGATTAGGCTTCCACATTTTAATTTTGAGGGGACACAGACATTCAGTCCATAACAAAGTATTTTGCCCATTAGAAATTATTTTTGGTTGTTGTTGAATGTAGGAGTTAAAAAATACATATGTATATGTACACAGACTAGATATTAATCTCTTATCACAAATGTTATTTGCAAATATTTTGTCTCATTCTGTGGGCTACCTTTGTACTCTTTGCATCAAAGGACATTATCAACAAACGATTTTCATTTTGATCAAGTGCACTTTGTTAATTTTTTTACTTGTTGCCTGTGCCTTTGATGTTACATCCAGGAAATCATTGCCAAATGCAATGTCATAAAAATTTCTTCCTGTGTTTTCTTCTAAGAGTTTTATGGTTTTAGCTCTTTGATCCATTTTGAGTTAAATTTTGTATATGGTATAAGAAAAGGGTCCAACTTTATTCCTTTGTATGTGAATATCCAGTTTTCCCAGGGCCATTTGTTGAAAAGACTGGGTTTCCTGTTGAATGGTCTTGGTACCTTATGTGCCCCATATATGCAGGGTTTTATTTCTGAGTTCTCTGTTCTAGTCCATTGGTCTTTATGCTAGCACCACACTGTTTTGATTACCATAACTTGGTAGTAAATTTTGAAATCAGGAAGTGTGAGTTTTCCAGTGTTGTTCATCTTTTTTCCAAGATTGTTTTGTCTGTTCATGGTACTTTGAAATTCCACATGAGTTTTAGGATGAATTTTCCTATTTCTGCAAAAAACATCATTGGGATTTTGATAGAGATTGAATTGAATCTGTAGATCACTTGAGGTAGTATTGACATCTTCACAGTGTTCAGCATTCCAATCCATGAACACATGATATCTTTCATTTATTTGTGCTGTCTTTAATTTCTTTTAGCCCTGTTTTTGTAGTTTTTAGTGTACACGTCTTTTGCTTCCTTGGTTACATTTATTCCTAAGTATTCTTTTTGATGCTGTTGTATGTAGAATTGTTTTCTTAATTTCATCTTTGGGTTGTTCATTATTATGTATTCTATATTTTTATAAACTTATTTATTTATTTTTGGCTGCATTGGGTCTTCGTTGCTGCATGCAGGCTTTCTCTAGTTGCAGCGAGTGGGAGCTACTCTTCCCTGCAGTGCGTGGGCTTCTCATTGCGGTGGCTTCTCGTTGGGGAACTTGAGCTTTAGGCGCACAGGCTTCAGTTGTGGCACGTGGGGTCTAGAGTGCAGGCTCAGTAGTTGTGGCACACGGGCTTAGTTGCTCTGCAGCATGTGGGGTCTTCCTGGACCAGGGATCAAACCCATATCCCCTGCATTGGCAGGTGGATTCTCAACCACTGCACCACCAGGGAAGTCCCTGTATTTTATTTTTGTGTCTTGGACCAAGAATATAAATTTCTAGCTTTCCTAGCTGGTAACTAACTTGGTTATCCATACTGGTGTTCATAATTGATTTGGTAGTCTTAACAGTTTTTTAAAATGTTTGGTTGAGGGGTTCCCTGGTGGTGCAGTGGTTGAGAATCCGCCTGCCAATGCAGGGGACATGGGTTCGATTCCTGGTCTGGGGAGATCCCACATGCCATGGAACAACTAAGCCTATGCGCCACAACTACTGAGCCTGAGTTCTAGAGCCCTTGAGCCACAACTGCTGAGCCCGCGTGTCACAACTACTGAAGCCTGCGCACCTAGAGCCCGTGCTCCGCAACAAGAGAAGCCACCGCAATGAGAAGCCCGCCCACTGCAATGAAGAGTAGCCCCCGGCTCATCGCAACTAGAGAAAGCCCGCATGCAGCAATGAAGATGCAACACAGCCAAAAGTAAATAAATAGAGTAAATTAAGAAAAAATGTTTGGATGAAATAATTTGGAAAGCGTTTTTTTCCTTAATTTCTTTTGATGCCAGTAGTAATTTGTGTGCCCTTTGTTCTGAATATTAGGGTAGTAGCTTGGGAGTGGCCTGAGCCTTGGAGATAAAGTGATTAAAATTAAGAGTAATTGTAGTGAATAATTCCAGACACATCTTAAAGGGTAAATCTTGTGATGGTTAGTTTTGTATGTTAACTTGACTGGGCCCAGGGGTGCCCAGATGAAACATTTTTTCTGGGTGTATCTGTGAGGGTGTTTCTGTATACGGTTAGTGTTTGAATAGGTGGACTTAATAGATTGCCCTACCCCTCACCCCCAGTGTGGGTGGGCATCATCCAGTCCTTTGAGGGCCTAACTAGAACAAAAAAGGTGGAGGAAGAAGGAATTTGCCTGTTTTTGCTTCCTGCCTGTCTGCATGAGCTGGGACATTGGTCTTCTGCCCTTGGACTGGGATTTACACCATCAGCTCCCCTGGTTCTCTGGCCTTTGGACTTGGATTGAAATTATACTGCTGGCTTTCTTGGGTCTCCAACTTGCAGATGGCAGATCATGGGACTTCTCATCTGCTTTAATCCTGTGAGCTAATACCTCATAATAAATCTCTTCATATATGTAATTTATTGGTTCTGTTTCTCTGGAGAACTCCAGCTAGTACAAATCCCATTTTTAAAAAAGTAACCAGGGAGTAAGAGTGGAAACATATTTTGTTCCTTTTTTTTTTTTTTAATGACATCTTTGTTTAGATATACTTCACATACCATAAAATTCACCCTTTTAAAGTGTACAGTTCAGTAAATTTTAGTGTATTCATGGAGTTCTGTGGTTATCACCACTAATTTAAAAACGTTTTCAGCACTTCCAAAAGATACCTTGTACCCTTTAGCAGTTCCTCTCCTTTCCCACCTGTTTTCAGTTGCTGGCAAGTACTAGTTGACTTTGTTTCTGTGAATTTGTTTATTCTGGATATTGTATATAAATGGATTCATATGTGGCCTTTGTGTTCTACTACTTTCACTCAGAGTTATGTTTTTAAGGTTCATCCATGTTGTAGCATGTATTAGTACTGAATTCATTTTCATGCCTGAATAATATTCTATTGTGTGGATAATACATTTTGTTTATCCATTCATCCATCAATGGACATTGGGTTGTTTGTACTTTTTCACTATTACGAATACTGCTATTATGAACATTTATGTGTAGGTTTTTGTGTGGACACATATTTTCAGTTCTTTAGGGTATGCTCCTAGGAGTGAAATTGCTGAGTCATGTAGTAACTATAGGTTTAGCTTTTTAAAGAACTGCCAGACTGTTTTGAACAGTGACTGTACCATTTCACATTTGTACCATCAGTATTTTAGGGTTCCAGTATCACCACATCCATAACAATACTTACTGTTACCTGTCTAGCCATCCTTAGGGGGTTGGAGATGGTATATATTGTGGTTTTGATTTGCATTTTTCTAATGACTAATGATGCTGAGCATCTTTTCATGTGCTTATTGGCCATTTGTATATCTTCTTTGGAGAAATGTTTATTCAGGTCATTTGCCCATTTTAAAGTTTATTATTTTTAAAATGGTTGAGCAGCATTCTTTATGTATTCTGGATACAAGTTCCTAATCAGATATATAATTTGCAAAAATTTTCTCCCATTCTGTGGATTGTCTTTTCTCTTTCTTGATGGTGTTCTTTGAAGTACAAATATGCTTAATTTTTTTTTTTTTTTTTTTTTTTTTTTTGGTTCGGGGGCCCCCGGGCCTCTCACCGCTGCGGCCTCTCCCGCTGCGGAACAACAGGCTCCGGATGTGCAGGCCCAGCGGCCACGGCTCACGGGCACAGCCGCTCTGCGGCACGCGGGATCCTCCCAGACCGGGGCTTTTTTATTTTTTTTTTTTTTTTTTTTTTTTTTTGCGGTACGCGGGCCTCTCACCGCTGCGGCCTCTCCCGCTGCGGAACAACAGGCTCCGGATGTGCAGGCCCAGCGGCCACGGCTCACGGGCACAGCCGCTCTGCGGCACGCGGGATCCTCCCAGACCGGGGCACAAACCTGCGCCCCCTGCATCGGCAGGCGGACTCCCAACCACTGCGCCACCAGGGAAGCCCCCAAATATGCTTAATTTTGATGAAATCCCATTTACCTATTTTGTTTTTCCTTTGGTTACGTATGACATTGGTTTTTTATTGAAGAAGCCGTTGCATAATGCAAAATCATGAGGGTTTTACTCCTTAGTTGTAGAAGTTTGATAGCTTTATTTCTGACATTTAGTCTGTGATCAGTTTTGAGTTAATTTTTGCGTATGGTTGTGAGGTAGTGTTCCAGCTCGATTCTTTTGTACGTGGATATTCAGTTGTCCTACCACCATTTGTTGAAAACAGTCTTCTTTCCCGATTGATATGTTAAGGCATCTTTGTCAAAAAATCAGTTGACCGTATGTGTCTGGGTTTATTTGTGGACCTCTATTTCTATGACATTGATTTACATGTTTATCCTTAAGTTAGTGCCATATTGTCTTGATTACTCTCGCTTTGTAGTAAGTCTTGAAATTGAGACGTGTGAGTCCTTCAACTTTTATTCCTTTTTTCAAGAATATTTTAGTTATTCTGGGTCCCTGGCATTTCCTTATAAGTGTTAGGATCAGCTTGTTACTGTGTGCAAAAACGCCAACTGAGGGGCTTCCCAGGTGGCGCAGTGGTTGAGGGTCCACCTGCCGATGCAGGGGACACGGGTTCGTGCCCCGGTCCGGGAAGATCCCACATGCTGCGGAGCAGCTGGGCCTGTGAGCCATGGCTGCTGAGCCTGTGCGTCCAGAGCCTGTGCTCCGCAACGGGAGAGGCCACAACAGTGAGAGGCCCGTATACCACGAAAAAAAAAAAAAAAAAGAAAGAAAAAAAGCCAACTGATATTTTTAGAGGGATTTCATTGAATCTGTAGATCAGTGTGTGAGTAGTATTGCCATCTTAACAAATTAACTCTTTAGATCCATGAACATGGTGGGATGTCTTTGTATTTGCTTAGGTCATCTTCAGTGTCTTTCAACGGTGTTTTGCAGTTTTGAAGTTATTTGTCCTAAATTCTTTTTTTCATTTTCTGTTCTAGATTTTGAAGTGTATTAAAGGGTAAAGTTCATCCTTAGTGGTGGTAGTTTATTAGAAAGAAAATTTGAGTATCGCTGTATTTTCCAAAGCAGCATGCGATATGATGCATGCGGTAGGCAACAGCAACACGTGTGAAATGATAGTGATATTTCTCAGATGAGATCATTTAAGGGGTGAAACGTATTAATTTCTTGTTTGCATCAGTGCCTTCCAAAATAAGATTTCAGTACTCAATATTAAAACATTAACGATAAGGCTGAAATTACCTTAACCATGTTTTTCAGTACTGTTTTTTTCTCATTGTCTCTACACATAAACCACTGTAATTAGTTTTGGTTTTTTCTTCCAGGCTTTTTCCTTCATGCCTTTGTGTATATATGTACCCCTAAATAATATATATGTCATGCTTTTTTTTTCAATTTTATCTTAAATTTTGTAATTTTTATGGTAGACAGTAATCATTTGCCCATTTGAGGCCAATAGTCTTGATTAAAAAATCACAAAGTTGTATAAATGTTCTCTTCCTTCTCAAAAACCATGTTCATTTTCTCTCCATGAAACAGGGCTGCCTGGAAAGCCTTGAACCACAGTGTAACCCACAGAGCTTAACTTTGGCTCATCAAAGCAGTGTCACAGCTGTTCCAAGAGGAGGCATTTCTTCTCTGGAAGTATGAAGCCAGTGATTAGTATACACAAATCAGCTTTTGCCACCACTGTCATTGGCTGAGGACAGTAGTAGGTTCATATGAAATCATTATTTTTGTTAGAAAGTGATGGAGTGAGCATAATTCCTAGTAAATTTCATGCTTTTTCTGACAGAATACTGAGGTGAATGACCTTGAAGTCCAGTTTCTTCCTAAGCGTCTTTATCCAGTGATGATAATAATTTCCCTGGGAATTGGGGTTCTCCTCTGCTCTCAGCAGATCCTGGGCAAACCAAGTAACCTCACTGATGCCTCACCTTCCATATGTTGCTCTTGAAAGATTCACAGGCACAAGAAGGAACCAAGCTGTGGGCAGAGGGGGTAGGGAGGAGGCACGAGTGCAGACTCAATTTCTTCCCTCATTTCATAATATATTGTACATTTCTCTCTATATCTTACATTTTCCTCAGTAATATGTCTTAAAGACATTTGCTTAAATATTATATAACATCCCCTAATATGAACATTGCTTTGTTTTTATTACCTGTTGCAGTGAAGATTTTTCTTACATTTCTCTCAGTGCACATGTGACTACTCTGAAGTATACCAAGAGAAATAGAGTTGCTGGGTTGTATGATATGCATACCTGTAGTTTTAACACACTGCCAAAATGCTCTTCAAAGTAGCTATAATAATTTTACTTCTACCAAAAGTGTATGCAGGTAGTCATTTTCTGTGCACATTCCAGTATTTGAAATTAAACAGTATCTTTTTGCCAATCTTATAGATGGAAAATAGTTATTGTCATTGTTTTCATTTGTATTTTTCTGATTATTTGAGGTTGACCATACTTTCATATGTATGTTGAACGTTTGCATTTCTTCTGTGATTTCCCATTATCGTTTGTCTGATTTTTTCAGTTGGGATTTTTTTCCTCTCTCATGGCTTATAGGAGGTTTTTAAAAGAATATGCTCAATTCGTTTCAGATTATTGCAATCTGATCTTCCTTTTACCATAGATTAGTTTTACAGAATTTAATATAAATGGTCATTCCCAGACTTTTTTTTTTTTTTTTTTTTTTTTTTG
>NW_006788040.1:4057765-4072864 GCF_000442215.2 Lipotes vexillifer
TGCGGGCCTCTCACTGTTGTGGCCTCTCCCGCTGCGGAGCACAGGCTCCGGATGCACAGGTTCAGCGGCCATGGCTCACGGGCCGAGCTGCTCTGCGGCATGTGGGATCTTCCTGGACCGAGGCACGAACCCAGGTCCCCTGCATCAGCAGGCGGACTCCCAACCACTGCGCCACCAGGGAACCCCTCCCAGACCTTTTATGTGGACTTCTGAGCTTATGATTTTATTCAGTTTGTTATTAAGAAAGGGAACTTAAAGAATTGAGTTGTTGGCTAAAAAATTTTGAATTAGAGTTGAGTGGTTTCCAAATAGTGACTTGGGAACTTTCCTTCACTGTTTAATTAGAAAAAAATTTTGTTTTAAATTCTGTAGTGGAAACACTGACACAACAAGTTTAACAGTACTCGAATCTCTGAAATGAGATATAGCCCAGTGGAAGGAAGATAGCAGTAGCTGATCTACCCCTATCTGTTTCCATACTTGCCTCTTAAATGTTAGTTTCATGGTACTCTTTACCATTACATACATTGATTTTGGTTTATATTGTCTTGTACATGCAGACATTGTTTTGATAAAGGACAACATCCAGAGTGATAGTGTTTTAGTTTTTGCCAAAGCTATATTAAAAAAAAAAAAATTTTATTCCCATAGTCCCCCCAAAAGGGGAAAAAACCTCCAAGTTTATTTTTTTAAGCAGACTAAGTTAGTAGAGGGGAGGATGTCTAACCTGATTTCTAGCCTTTTTGTAACACAGTTAATGTTACAGATTCATCAAGATTTCATGTTATTTGGTGGGAACTCCTGACAGCCAGCTCTTCTTTCTTCCTTGCTTGTGCCTTCATCTCATTGCACACCTTCTGCTTAAAGTTCTGCAGTGGTTATTCTTTTAAAAAATACCCATCTCAGAGCTCCACTTATGTTAACCAAGATTACAGGGACTGGTTAATAAATCTGAATGCCAGTGCAGTATAAGTCTGTTGCATTGTAGGTTTGTATTTAAGCTGAGAACTTCTCTGTTCTCTGAAAGCACTTCTTGTTTTAATTAAAAAAAATTGAGATATGATATACATATAATAAAGTGTAGTAACCTTAGTGTCTGACAACTTTTTAACCTATGTAACTATACCCAGATTAAGATGAACATTTACAGCTCTCCTCCATTAAGACTCCCTCCCACCCTTTCCCAGTCAATACGTACCCTAAAGAGATAATCACAATTTTGACTTCTGTTACTGTAGTGCTTTTGCTTTTGTGTTTAGTTCCATGGTAACAGTTCTTTTTAAAATGTTCCTTTTTTTGGTTGTGAATTTAATAGAACACTGGAGTGGCATACCTAGCCTATTAGTAAAGTTATAATCAGAGATTGCTTGGAAGGCATGGAAGTAAGCAAGGTGAATTGTATGATTCAGATGATTAATAGTATCATTCTAAGGTAGTCTTATGCAGCCTTCCTCATGGTCAATATACTTTGCAACCTCCTTTTTCATTTTGATTTTTTTTATAAGGAAAATAAAGAATGATGTATGTTCATGTACTTACAGACTAATTTAACAATATTAATCTGTCATATTTATGTCAGACTTAACAAATTTTTTGCTTTGATATTATTTCAAATTTAATAAAATCTACAGAAGTAATATGAGGAATTTACCAATGCCCTTCACCAGTTGTTTATATTTTGTTTCATATGCTTTATAATTCTCCATTTTTTTTTTAACCATTTGAGGGTAAGCTGGAGACACTGTGCCCCTGTGTGTCTTTAGAGTTTGTTTCTTAAGGATAGGGTAAGGAACATTCTCTTGTATAACCACAGACAAATCCTTTATGGGTTCATATAGTTTAATTTTGAGGATAACTTTATATCTGAGTTCTTGGATACACCTCTTAGTTGGCAAAATATTCACGTTTCCTCAGGTTCCTATATCATCAGAATTTTTAGTGTATATATATATATAATTTTATTTATTTTTTGCCATACGCGGGCCTCTCACTGTTGTGGTCTCTCCCGTTGCGGAGCACAGGCTCCGGACGCGCAGGCTCAGCGGCCATGGCTCACGGGCCCAGCCGCTCCGCGGCATGTGGGATCTTCCCGGACCGGGGCACGAACCCGTGTCCCCTGCATCGGCAGGCGGACTGTCAACCACTGCGCCACCAGGGCAGCCCAGTATATTTTTAAGTGTCTTATAACTAAATGCAGTTGTTGTTTGTTTTGCTGTTGGTCAAGACATTTTGACATTTGAGAATTAAAATACATCTTGCTGACTTCTGCTTGTATTTCATTGTGTTGTTGTCACCAGGTATACTGTATTCCAGTATCTTCACATAATTTTTGAAGAGAGGTGCTAATCAGACTTTAATCTGTCAATGTCCGTTGCACATTCATACCATAAAGTATCAAAGATGATACTATAAACCCAACAGAGCATTTTTTGTTTTCCCTTATCACCACCTCCCACAGAGGTCATGTACTTACGCTTGTCTGAGCCACATTTATTCTCCTCCTTGTTCTCCTTATATAATAGTACACACTTTTAGGGCAGTTGATTTGTGGATAAAGACATTTCTGTTGTGTATAAGATTTATGGAAGTGAGTAAATTTGCTTGTGAAAATTAAGCTCTGGACACTATAGGTCTTGGCATACATCTAACTGAGCAACTATCCGTGTTGGAGTACTTGAAGAAGGTGGTGGTTTCCCTCATGCCCTGTTTGGATAGTCTGGATAATTTTTCTTTTATACATGTAACGTCTGGAATTTTCTTTTGTTTTATTTGCATGTTAAAATCTATAATATAATTTTTTCCTTAGTACTTAAGTTTCAATATTTTATTATACATTGTTATATTGGTAGAATTTGAAAAATCCTATCATTGTTTTAGGGGAAAACTCGATTCGGGTGATCATTCACAACATGGTGAGGTGTCTACTCTGGTATTTTAGAATCTAGAAATGTACTAGCTCTTTGACCTTGGGCAAATTACTTAATCTTTGGAAGACTTGGAGTACTCTCTCTGAAATAGGGATGAGCAACCTATGAAGATTAAATGGAATAATGTATGAAAAGTACATTGGCACATAGTTCAGTAAATACTAGCTCTTAAATATGAAGATAATGGTGTTTATTCAGAGTTTGGTTTTGTTTAACAAAATAATAAAATATCCCTTTAGACTAGTTTTAATAAGCCTATATTATCCTATTATAGTGTTAAAACAGAACTCTGGGGACTTCCCTGGTGGTCTAATGGCTAAGCCTCCACTCTCCCAATGCAGGGGGCCCAGATTTGATCCCTGGCCAGGGAACTAGATCCCACAACTAAAAGATCCTGCACGTGGCAATGAAGATCCCTCGTGCTGCAACTAAGACCCGGAGCAGCCAAATAAATAAATAAATATTTTTTTAAAAAAGAGCTCTGTATGCAGTATTTTAACTGTGGTTCTCTTGTGAACTGCATAATGGATACTTCTGTATTGAAGACCTTTTAAGAGTTTTTTATGTATATTAATTTATTCTCCAGTAATTCATGGGTTTGGTCAGGGGAGGTAATTAAATTTTTTTGAGAGCTCAAGAACGATAACCAGAGTGTGTGGTGTAAGTAGTTATTGATACATATCAGGGCATTAGTGATAAAGCTACCATGTATGTGATTACTAAGTGCCAGGTGCACTTCTAATTGCTTCTGTATATTAGATCATTTAATCCTTAATACTCTGATACATTGTTGCCATCAGAAGCTTGGTTAATGAAGAGTGACATGTTGAAGATTACAGAACTAGTAACTGCCTGAATTAGGTTTTGAGGCAAGGTCAGGCTGACTCTAAAGCTGTGCAAGAATGCCTAAAAACTAACACTGTAATGCTAGTGTATGTTTTAAATTCTATTTATTTATTTATTTATTTATGGTTGTGTTGGGTCTTCGTTGCTGTGCGCAGGCTTTCTCTAGTTGTGGCGAGCGGGGCTACTCTTTGGTGCGGTGCAGGCTTCTCATTGCGGTGGCTTCAGTAGTTGTGGCTCGCGGGCTCTAGAGCACAGGCTCAGTAGTTGTGGTGCACGGGCTTAGTTGCTCGCGGCATGTGGGATCTTCGCGGACCAGGGCTCAAACCTGTGTCGCCTGCATTGGCAGGCGGATTCTTCACCACTGTGCCACCAGGGAAGTCCCTGTTTTTAATTCTTAAACATTAACATTCCCCCTGGAGGCTTTGTTTAAAACAGGAGACACTGAAGAGATATTACACAGTAAAAGGGGAAATCATATTCCTTCACTCTGCCACAGGCTGTTGTAGGGAGTAGAACAAAGGAAGGAAAGCAGGAGATTTAGTGTTAAATATGGACTTTTATAAAAGAATTTGCCTTTCCGATTAGGTTTACTGTCTGGTTGATGATCCTTTCTCCCCTGTACCCTTTCCAGGGAGAAGTTTAGAAGCAGTAGACAAAACCACCTGTCCACTGTGAAACTCCTTAGATTGGTTTGAATCTCTTCCTATTCTATAGTCTACAATTATAATTTGGGGCAAAATTAGATATAAGAATAAAAGATTCTTCTATGTTTTTTTTTTGTTTTTGTTTTTTTTTTTTGCGGTACACGGGCCCCTCACTGCTGTGGCCTCTCCCGCCATGGAGCTCCGGACGCGCAGGCTCAGCAGCCATGGTCCACGGGCCCAGCCCCTCCACGGCATGTGGGATCCTCCCAGGCCGGGGCACGAACCCACGTCTGCTGCATCGGCAGGCGGACTCGCAACCACTGTGCCACCAGGGAAGCCCTCTTCTATGGTTTTGTTATAGTACTGACCTTAACACGCTAATAAATTTTCTTTGAAAATCAGATAATTTGGGTATGCTTCGGAACTTTTAGGTAGTTGTAGTCTCATTAATACCCTGATCACATGGACCAAATTCTCTAATCTGGTCAGCGTTTTGCTTCCTTGCCCTTGCATTTGCTCTATTGTGCTGGTGCCCATAACAACACAAGCTTACAGCCCAGCGATGCAAGGCAAGTAGACTTCCTTCCTACCCTGAAGCTTTTTCCTGTACTAGATGCCAGCCCTGAGGATGGTGAGCCTGGGAGTTTAATGGAAAAACCTGATTTCTTGACTTTCTCCCATTAGATTAGATTGTCTCAGTGCTGAAGTAAGAAGTGGGTAGAAAGCAGTGCCTGGCTTGAGGATATTTAATAAATGTTCAGCTTTAAAGTGAATGGATTTGTTGCTTTAACATTTCAGAAAATGTCAGTGGCTTGAATGTTATTGGGTTGGCTAAAAAGTTGGTTTGGGTTTTTTCATAAGATGTTATGGAAAAACCTGAATGAACTTTTTGGCCAACCCAATACTACTGAATAATAATCTGTAGTGGAACATTATTTAGTGACACCAAGTTTTCAATTTAATAGTCATTTATTTGCCTTGGTAAATTCTCTGTGTTTTCCCATATTTTCCAAAACTTGCTTCTCTTCAGTTTTCTGAGTTAATTTCTTTAAATAGAATATAAAATTGTAACATAGAAAAAAATAACCCCCTTCATCCTTTCCATTTGAGTTTTTAAATGCTTATTTTTTGATATAACTGACTTGGCTAAAAGACATCCTGGATGATTTGATTTTTTGGATTTTAAAGGCTTATGTTTTACCCCTTTTCCAGAACCTTTTGTCAAGCATTTGCTTCTACAGCTGAAAAAAACTTAAGATACTTCTTGATAAGTATCTTAAGTAAGGATTAAGCTTCCTTATTATATAACTTCTTATTCTCTATGTTACCCTTCTAGTCATTTCTGCTAATTTTTCAGCTTCACTGTATTTCCTAACTCATTTGGACTTGGGACTTTTAATACCCTTATCAGCAGGGCTGAATCTTTTTGTTTCTGAGCAGAATGCTGACACTTTAAATGGTTATAAAAATTAGATGTTTGAGTGCCTACTGAATGCCAAGATATCCTTTTCTGGAGACTTCTTTCTTAACCACACACTGTTTACCTTTGATCACAGCAGTCTTTAGGCTCAGGAGCTGCTTGCTCTCTCTTCTTTTTGTGCTTGTTTACCTTTTCTTTCTTAAAACTTTGAAGAAAGAAAAAAAAACTTTGAAGACTTTTTTTTTAATACTAGTGTTTAGAATATAAAGTTTGGTGAATAATAGCACTACATATAATTTTGGGGTCCCAATGAAGTCATCAAAATGCATTTCATAAATGTGTATAAAAGGATCTAAAATCATTGAATGATGGAATAAACTTCCCAAAGCCTGTTTTTTTTTTTAGTTATGATGCTTCAGTAGGTATAGACGTTTTGAAATCTGAGTCTCTGATTTGGAACCATATATACACTTCTGGTCATAATGAGAAAAAAAGATTTTTATTGATTTGTGAGCCCAGAAGTAAATTTTTCTTGGTCACTAGAGTACTGGTGTTTGTAAATTCTTTTCTGCTTTTCCCATAGAATCCTAGCACAGGACTGGGTATGTAGTTGGCAGGGTCTCTTTTTCAAAAATTAAGAATTTCAGAATGGCTACAACAGAGCATTAAACCAAGTGTGGAGTCCCATGTGACTGCACAGGTTGCACACCCATGAAGCTGGCCCTGTCCTGGCTAACGTGTTCAGTTCTTCAACAGATGACTTAGAAAAACTGTACATTTCCTAATTTTGAGGCATAATTGTATGTTTTACTATCTGCATTCGAAGAAAATTCTATCAGTAGAATCTAGAATATCTTGAACTGGTTTACATTAGTTTTATTTTCTAATGTAAGATCTGGTTGAGGAGTGTTACAACTCAAATTTTTATTACAGGTTTAAATAAAATAAAAAACACAAAAGACTATGCATCTGAAAGATGGGAAAGGGACTTTATTGGAGCTGAGAGTTTATTCAGACATTGAGATCGTATAGAGAGAGACTTGAAATGGATGGTCCTGAGTTGTGACATGAAGTCATGTGCTTATCTTACTCTTGAGATAACCTTATAAACCATTTCAGGCATGCTAATTGAGGTTAGCTAAAACTACTTTTAGCAAAAGCCATATGGTGCTTTTCCTAATGAGCTAAATTGAGCCTTAAAATCCAAAGATACAGTTTTTTAATGAAATTACTTGAAGGTTTCAAGTTAGACGTTATTCTGGGATGATTATGTGTGTGGTGGTATTACTTGGCTATTTTATACAGAAGAATAACAATTGATGTGGACTTTCAGATGATGCTGTACTATTTATAATAATATTGTATTTTAATAGGTGAAAAATTTGATGGGAGTTGAAACTAGACCCCCCTTTTTCTTCCAAGTAGGAAATTGGAACATTCTCAAAGATCCAACATTTCTTTTTTTTTCTTTTATTGTTCCTTGTTGCCAGTAGGCTAGTGAGTGGTTAAACTATTTCTTTGACAAAAGATGCAAGGTAACTGACTGAAGCCATCATATAACACATGCCTTTGATCATGTCATGAACTTTTTTTTTGAATTTTTGAATTTTATTTATTTTTTTATACAGCAGGTTCCTATTAGTTATCCATTTTATATCTATTAGTGTATATATATCAATCCCAATCTCCCAATTCATCACACCAGCCCCCCTCCCCCCGTCACTTCCCCCCTTGGTGTCCATACGTTCGTTCTCGCTGTCTTTGTCTCTATTTCTGCCTTGCAAACAGGTTCATCTGTACCATTTTTCTAGATTCCACATATATGCGTTAATATAGGATATTTGTTTTTCTCTTTCTGATTTACTTCACTATGTATGATAGTCTCTAGGTCCATCCAGGTCTCTACAAAGGACCCAATTTTGTTCGATTTTATGGCTGAGTAATATTCCATTGTATATATGTGCCACATCTTCTTTATCCATTCATCTGTCGATGGACACTTAGGTGGCTTCCATGTCCTGGCTATTGTAAATAGAGCTGCAGTGAACATTGTGGTACATGACTCTTTTTGAATTATGGTTTTCTCAGGGTATATGCCCAGTAGTGGGTATGCTGGGTCATATGGTAGTTCTATTTTAGTTTTTTAAGGAACCTCCATACTGTCCTGCATAATGGCTGTATCAATTTACATTCCCACCAACAGTGCAAGAGGGTTCCCTTTTCTCCACACCCTCTCCAGCATTTGTTGTTTGTAGATTTTCTGATGATGCCCATTCTAACTGGTGTGAGGTGATACCTCACTGTAGTTTTGATTTACATTTCTGTAATAATTAGTGATGTTGAGCAGCTTTTCATTTGCCTCTTGGCCATCTGTATGTCTTCTTTGGAGAAATGTCTCTTTAGGTCTTCTGCCCATTGATTGGGTTGTTTGTTTTTTTAATATTGAGCTGCATGAGCTGTTTATATATTTTGGAGATTAATCCTTTGTCTGTTGATTCATTTGCAAATATTTGCTCCCACTCTGAGGGTTGTCTTTTCGTCTTGTTTGTAGTTTCCTTTGCCGTGCAAAAGCTTTTAAGTTTCATTAGGTCCCATTTGTTTATTTTTGTTTTTATTTCCATTACTCTAGGAGGTGGGCCAAAAAAGATCTTGCTGTGATTTATGTCAAAGAGTCTTCTTCCTATGTTTTGCTCTAAGAGTTTCATAGTGTCCACTCTTACATTTAGTTCTCTAATCCATTTTGAGCTTATTTTTGTTTATGGTGTTAGGGAGTGTTCTAATTTCATTTTTTTACATGTTTTCCCATCACCACTTATTGAAGAGACTGTCTTTTCTCAATTGTATATCTTTGCCTCCTTTGTCATAGATTATTTGATCAGAGGTGCATGGGTTTACCTCTGGGCTTTCTCTCCTGTTCCATTGATCTATATTTCTGTTTTTGTGCCAGTACCATGTTGTCTTGATTACTGTAGCTTTGTAGTATAGTCTGAAGTTAGGGAGTCTGATTCCTCCAGCTCAGTTTTTTCCCTCAAGACTGCTTTGGCTATTTGGGGTCTTTTGTATCTCCATACAGATTTTAAGATTTTTTGTTGTAGTTTTGTAAAAAATGCCATTGGTAGTTTGATAGGGATTGCATTGAATCTGTAGATTCCTTTGGGCAGTATAGTCATTTTCACAATGTTGATTCTTCCAATCCAAGAACATGGTATATCTCTTCATCTGTATAATCTTCAATTTCTTTTCTCAGTGTCTTATAGTTTTCTGCATACAGGTCTTTTGTCTCCCTAGGTAGGTTTATTCCTAGGATTTTATTCTTTTTGTTGCAGTGGTAAATGAGAGTGTTTCCTTAATTTTTCTTTCAGCTTTTTCATCATTAGTGTATGGGAATGCAAGAGATTTCTGTGCATTAATTTTGTATCCTGCAGCTTTACCAAATTCATTGATTAGCTGTAGTAGTTTTGTGGTGGCATATTTAGGATTCTCTATGTATAGTATCATGTCATCTGCAAACAGTGACAGTTTTATTTCTTCTTTTCCAATTTGTATTCCTTTTATTTTTCTTCTCTAATTGCCGTGGCTGGGACTTCGAAAACTATGTTGAATAATGATGGCAAGAGCGGACATCCTTGTCTTGTTCCTGATCTTAGAGGAAATGTTTTCAGTTTTTCACCATTGAGAATGATGTTTGCTGTGGGTTTGTCATATATAGCCTTTATTATGTTGAGGTAGGTTCCCTCTCTGCCCATTTTCTGGAGAGTTTTTAATCATAAATGGGTGTTGAATTTTGTCAAAAGCATTTTCTGCATCTATTGTGATGATCATATGGTTTTTATTCAGTTTGTTAATATGGTGTATCACATTGATGGATTTGCATATATTGAAGAATCCTTGCATCCCTGGGATAAATCCCACTTCATCATGGTATATGATCCTTTTAATGTGTTGTTGGATTCTGTTTGCTAGTGTTTGTTGAGGATTTTTGCATCTATATTCATCAGTAATATTGGTCTGTAATTTTCTTTTTGTAGTATGTTTTTCTGGTTTTGGTATCAGGGTGATGCTGGCCTCATAGAATGAGTTTGGGAGTATTCCTTCCTCTGCAATTTTTTGGAAGAGTTTGAGAAGGATGGGTGTTAGCTCTTCTCTAAATGTTTGATAGAATTCACCTGTGAAGCCATCTGGTCCTGGACTGTTGTTCGTTGGAAGATTTTTAATCACAGTTTCAGTTTCATTACTTGTGATTGGTCTGTTCATATTTTCTGTTTCTTCCTGGTTCAGTTCTGGAAGGTTATACCTTTCTAAGAATTTGTCCATTTCTTCCAGGTTGTCCATTTTATTGGCATAGAGTTGCTTGTAGTAGTCCCTTAGGATGCTTTTTATTTCTGCTGTATCTGTTGTAACTTCTCCTTTTTCATTTCTAATTTTATTGATTTGAGTCCTCCCTCTTTTTCTTGATGAGTCTGGCTAATGGTTTATCAATTTTGTTTATCTTCTCAAAGAACCAGCTTTTAGTTTTATTGATGTTTGCTATTGTTTTCTTTGTTTCTGTTTCATTTATTTCTGCTGTGATCTTTCTGATTTCTTTCCATCTACTAACTTTGGGTTTTGTTTTTCTTTCTCTAGTTCCTGTAGGTGTAAGGTTAGATTGTTTAGTTGATATTTTTCTTGTTTCTTGAGGTAGGCTTGTATTGCTATAAGCTTCCCTCTTAAAACTGCTTTTGCTACATCCCATAGGTTTTTTGTTTTGTTTTTTGCCGTACGTGGGCCTCTCACTGTTGTGGCTCTCCTGTTGTGGAGCACAGGCTCCGGACATGCAGGCTCAGCGGCCATGGCTCACGGGCCCAGCTGCTCCGCGGCATGTGGGATCTTCCCGGACCGGGGCAAGAACCTGCGTCCCCTGCATCGGCAGGTGGACTCGCAACCACTGCGCCACCAGGAAAGCCCTGGTTTTGTTTTAAATTAATTTATTTTTGGCTGTGTTGGGTCTTCATTTCTTTGCGAGGGCTTTCTCCAGTTGCAGTGAGCGGGGGCCACTCTTCATCGCGGTGCGGGGGCCTCTCACTGTCGCGGACTCTCCTGTTGTGTAGCACAGGCTTCAGATGCACAGGTTCAGTAGTTGTGGCTCACGGGCTTAGTTGCTCTGCGGCATGTGGGATCTTCCCAGACCAGGGCTGAAACCCCTGTCCCCTGCATTGGCAGGCAGATTCTTAACCACTACGGCACCAGGGAAGCCCCATCCCCTAGGTTTTGATCATTGTGTTTTCATTGTAATTTGTCTCTAGGTATTTTTTGATCTCCTCTTTGATTTCTTCAGTGATCTCTTGGTTATTTAGAAACGTATTGTTTATCTTCCATGTGTTTGTCTTTTTTATGTATTTTCCCCTGTAATTGGTTTCTAATCTCATAGCATTGTGGTCAGAAAAGATGCTTGATATGATTTCAGTTTTCTTAAATTTACCAAGGCTTGATTTGTGACCCAAGATGTGATCTGTCCTGGAGAATGTTCCGTGCACACTTGAGAAGAATGTGTAATCTGCTGTTTTTGGATGGAATGTCCTATAAATATCAATTAAATCTGTCTGGTCTGTTGTGTCATTTAAAGCTCGTATTTCCTTGTTTCTTTTGTGTCTGGATGATCTGTCCATTGGTGTAAGTGAGGTGTTAAAGTCCCCCACTATTATTGTGTTACTGTGAATTTCCTCTTTTATAGCTGTTAGTAGTTGCCTTATGTATTGAGGTGCTCCTATGTTGGGTGCATATATATTTGTAATTGTTATATCTTCTTCTGGGATTGATCCCTTGATCATTATGTATTGTCCTTCCTTGTCTCTTATAACATTATTTTAAAGTCTATTTTATCTGATATGAGTATTGCTACTCCAGCTTTCTGTTCATTTCCATTTGCATGGCATATCTTTTTCCATCCCCTCACTTATAGTCTGTATGTGTCCCTAGGTCTGAAGTGGGTCTCTTGTAGACAGCATATATATGGGTCTTGTTTTTGTATCCATTCAGCGAGCCTGTGTCTTTTGGTTGGAGCATTTAATCCATTCACGTTTAAGGTAATTATTGATATGTATGTTCCTGTTACCATTTTCTTAATTGTTAAGGGTTTGTTTTTGTAGGTCCTGTGTTTCCCACTTAGAGAAGTTCCTTTAGCATTTGTTGTAGAGCTGGTTTGGCGGTGCTGAATTCTCTTAGCTTTTGCTTGTCTGTAAAGCTTTTGATTTCTCCATTGAATCTGAATGAGATCCTTGCTGGGTAGAGTAACTTTGGTTGTAGGTTCTTCCCTTTCATCACTTTAAATATATCATGGCACTCCCTTCTGGCTTGTAGAGTTTCTGTTGAGAAATCTGCTGTTAACCTTATGGGAGTTCCCTTGTTGTTTTTCCCTTGTTTTCAGTAATTTTTTTTGTCTTTAATTTTTGTCAATTTGATTACTATGTGTCTCTTTGTATTTCTCCTTGGGTTTATCTTGCTTGGGACTCTCTGTGCTTCCTGAACTTGGGTGGCTACTTCCTTTCCCATGTTAGGGAAGTTTTCGACTATAACCTCTTCAAGTATTTTCCTGCGTCCTCTCTCTCTCTTCACCTTCTGGGACCCCTATAATGCGAATGTTGTTGCATTTAATGTTGTCCCAGGGGTCTCTTAGGATGTCTTCATTTCTTTTCATTCTTTTATCTTTATTCTGTTCCACGGCAGTGAGTTCCACCATTCTGTCTTCCAGGTCACTTATCCTTTTTTCTGCCTCAGTTATCTGCTATTGATTCCTTGTAGTGTATTTTTCATTTCATTTACTGTATTTTTCATCTCTGTTTGTTTGTTCTTTAATTTTTCTAGGTGTTCTTTAGTTCTTCTGTGTCTTTGTTAAATATTTCTTGCATCTTCTCAATCTTTGCCTCCTTTCTTTTTCCAGGGTCCTGGATCATCTTCACTATCATTATTCTGAATTCTTTTTCTGGAAGGTTGCCTATCTCTACTTCATTTAGTTGTTTTTCTGGGGTTTTATCTTGTTCTTTCGTCTGGTACATAGCCCTCTGCCGTTTCATCTTGTCTGTCTTTTTGTGAATGTGGTTTTTGTTCCACAGGCTGCAAGGTTGTAGTTCTTCGATCATGTCAAGAACTTGATCTCCTTGGAGACAAGTTTACTTCATGCAAATTTTAGTACCTTAGAAGAACCTTGGACTTTACCCAAAACACTAGTCACCTGTAAATATATGCTTTTTGGTTATAGGAGAGATCAGGAGTTCATATGCATATCCTCAGAAAGAGAGAGTCTGGTGATATTGGGAGGGTGATTTATATGATCTCATTGTACAACCTTTTCTAAAGACAGTATACTACTTTTGGATGGGGGTTAGAGACTCTGTTTAGGATACTATTTTAGGATTTTTTTTAAGTTAAACTAGAATTTATTTAGTGAAATACACAGATGGAAATGTGTGGTTTGTTTCAGTAAGTATTTATAGCTGTGAAGCCACTGCCTCAATCCTGATATAGAACTTATACATCACATTAGAAAGTTTTCTCTTGCCCCTTTCTGGTTATTTCCCTGTCTCCTTCTGCCCAAACTACTGTTCTTGTTTCTGTCAGTACAGATTAGTTTTTTCTGTATTTGAACTTCATTTAAATGGAATCATGTAGTATTCTTTTGTAACTTGCTGCTTTGAGTCAACATAATACTTTTGAGATTCCTCCATGTTGCTGTGAATATCAGTAGTTCATTTATTGCTGAGTAGTATTCCATTGTAGAAATACACTACAGTTTATCTGATGACCTGTTACTGAACATTATGAGTTCTTTCCAGTTTGGGGCTATTATGAGTACAGTTGCTGTGAATATCTGTGTCCAAGTCTTTCTGTGATCATGTGTTTTCCCTTCTCTTGGGTTAATACCAAGGAGGGAAATTGTTGCACCATAGGATAGATGTACGTTTAACTTAATAAGCAGTTACCAAACTGTCCTCCAAAGTGGTAATGCCAGTTTACATTTCCATGAGCCATGTATGAGTTCCAGTTACTCAACATCTTAGCCAGCATTTGTTCTTGTCAGTCTCTTTAGTTACTGGGTGTGAAAGGTTATCTTATTGTGGTGTTTTCACCTGCTTTTTGCTGATGACTGACAATGCACATTTTTTTAATGTGTTTATTGGCCATTTATATATCTTTTGTGGGATTTCTATTAAAATCTTTAGCCCATTGAAATTTTTTATTGATTTTTTTTAACACTTCTTGTATTGAAATATGACAAAGTGCATGAGAATTAATTGTACAGCGTAATGAGTGATTATAAAGTGAACACTCATGTCACTACTATCCAGGTTAAGAAATAGAATACCAGCACCCCAAAAGGCTGTCCAGGTCTCTGTTCCTTCCAATGCTTATCCCTTTCCTTCTTTCTTAGAAATAACTAACCACTCTCCTGGCCTTTATGGTAATCACTGTATGGCTTTTATTTGTATTGTTACCCATGTGTACATTTGTAAACAATAGTTTTGCCTGTCTTTGAATGGAATCATACTGTATTTTCTGTCTTGCTTCTCTTGCACATTCATATGTGTTGTGTGTTGATCTAGTTCATTTTTATTGCTGGTATATTGTACGGATATGCTACAAACTATCCATTTTATTGTTGCTGGACAAGTGGGTTGTTTCTAGGTTTGGACTACTATGAACAATGCTGCTGTGATATTCTTAAACATTTCTTTTGGTGCAGTATCTGCATTCTAGGGTTTATTCCTAGGAGCACAGTTTCCAGGCCACAGGGTATGCATATCTTCGACTTGAATGCCATGTTGTTTTCTAAGTGGTTTATCAATTCATATTTCCATTAGTAATGAATGAGAGTTCTTGTTCCATATCCTCCTCAACACTTGATATTGTCAGTGTTTTCAGTTTTCAAAACCTGGGAGGTGGTTAGTAGTATCTTGTGGTTCTAATTTGAATCTCCCTGATGATTGTTTTTAAGCATCTTTGCCTATGTTTATTGGCAATTTGGATTTCCTCTGCAATTGCTTATTCAAGTCTTTCATCCATTTTTCTAGTGGATTATTTGTCTTATTTTAAAAAATACTAATTTGTAGTTCTTTGTATATTCTGGATACCTTGTTAAGTTTGGGCAAATACTTTCGTCCATTTATTTGCCTTTGTTTTCACTGTCTTTATGATCTGACTAATAGAAATTCTTAACTTTAGTGTAGTCAAATTTAGTTTTTTTACTTCATGGTTACTTTTTTTTTTTTTTTTTTTTTTTTTTGGTACG
>NW_006788040.1:4073607-4077813 GCF_000442215.2 Lipotes vexillifer
TCCCCTGCATTGGCAGGCGGACTCTCAACCACTGCGCCACCAGGGAAACCCTATGGTTACTTTTTATGTCTTATTTTAAAAGTCTTTCCATACCTAGAGATCATGAAAATATTTTCTTAAACATTTTTTGAACGGTTTATACTTTTGCCTTTCACAGTTATGTCAGTAACTCACTTGATGTTGCTTATAGTGTATGAAATAGGGGCCAATTTCATTTTTTTTCCATGTGGATATCAGTTGTCCCAGCATACTTTATTGAAAGGCCAGTCCTTCCCCTACTGTTCTACATTATCTCTTTTCATAAATCAGGTGTCCATTATATGTAGATATGTTTCTTGGCTGCCTGTTCTGTTCCATTGGTCTCTCCCTGTGACAGTGCCACACCATCTTTAGCTAGTATGGTCTAATCTTCATATCTGTCTTACTGAATCTTCACATCTTGATTCCTCTCCCCCTTTGAAGGGCATTTTAGCTATTCTTGAACTTTCATGATTTCAGAATCATTTTATCATCTCCTTCATAAGAAAAGAAAAGAAAAACACCTGCTAACATTTTGATTGGGATTGTATTGGATTATCAGTTCAAATTGAGAGAACTGATAATTTACAGACTTTGTAATTTATTGTGGTGGTCTTTACTGTCTTTCAGTTCCTCCTCATAATCTGTCTTCATTGAATTTAGTCCTGGGTGCTTGATAGTTTTTGATGCTGTTATACATACATTGTCTCTTTTCTCTAAATTTTTTTCTAACTTACAGTCTTGCTAAATCTTTGTAATCCTTTGTTTTTATATATTTCTACGTCATGTTATTAGGTTTATATAATACAGAATCATTGTTTTCCTAATTTGAACATTTTATCATTATGAAAGGTTCTATTTCTAGTAATGCTTCTTGCCTTAAAGTCCTTTTTTTTTGTATAATTATAGCCAAACCAGTTTTTCCTTTGTTAATACTTGCTTGATATGTTTCTTCATAATCTGTTTTCCAATTTTTTTGTTTCCTTAAATTTTTAGTTGTGTGTTTCTAACAGTGTGTAGTTGGATTTTTTTTGGCCGAGCCGAGTGGCTTGAGGGATCTTAGTTCCCCAACCAGGGATTGATCCCAGGCCACCACAGCGAAAGTGCTGAGTCCTAACCACTGGACCACCAGGGAATTCCCTTGTAGTTGGATTTTTAAATTTGGGGGCTGCTGGGACAGTACAGCTCAGTCTGTCTTCAGTTTTAGCAAGTTATTCTGGGGAAACAAGATGGTAGATTGTTTTCTTTAGGTGGGGGTAGTAAAGTGACGTTCATTGAGGAGCAAGTTCATTGTTAGGATTTTTAGCTAGTGTGACAAGGGCAGAATACTCCATTAGTAGTAGAACTGTTGAATGTTAGTCAGCTGATTAGTTATTTTTCTTTCTGATAAAACTTTATTTGCAGTAGGTCTATATAAGTGCTTTATCACAGAACATAAAAATTAGCTGTAATTGCCATTTTGGTTTTTTTTGTAATTGCCATTTTTAATTGGTATAGTTCTGATTTAAGCTTTTCTCACTTTTGAAATGTTTACTTTTATCTCAGTTACAATGAATGAAGTGTAAATTGTCCTCATTGCTGAAATCACTGCTGTCTTTGATTTATATTAAAAGCAGATCTCACCATAAAGTAAATATAAGGTCTACATTAATTTATTTCTGGAAATGAATAAATTATTATTTAAGAAAATATTTGACTTTTAATATTCATAAATTGAATGTTTTACTTATTCTTTAAAGCTGTAATTTGAGTATAATAGTTTGATTACTTAGAAATTTTTTAATTTCTAATGTTAGTGTGAAAGAAAAAGCATGGTATGGTTTATATTATCATGTGAAAAATTAATTCAAATGAGTATTTTTGTCAAGAAATCTATAAAACTTTAAAACTAAATTTTAGCATGCAGTGTCTAGTAGTATCGTTTGTTCAGTTGATACAAGAAACAGTAAACAGAATGATTTATATTTGAGTTAAAGTAATGCCCTATGTAAAAAAAAAAACCTCTGATATACATTATTCAATTATGATTTTACTAAGGAAATAAGGCTGAATGTTTGAATCACATGATTTTGTTATCAGGACTCTGGGTTGCTGGTGATAGAAACTGAATTAGAGCTTAAATAAACAACAAGAGAAAGGGTGGCTTTATTGGTGGAACACTGGAGCGGCTCACATAATTGAAGAACTGTGGCAGGCAGCTTGGGGACTTTGAGGACTGGAAATGGGGGTAGAGTGTCTCAAGTATTCTAGCTTTGCATCTCTCTGGGCATTGGTGTGGGATCCTCTCAGGTTTCTCCTGGTTTATAGCTGCACAGTCCAGAGTCTCTTCTTAGTGTCTCAGTAATATTTTCCATGGTGCCCAGAGGCCAAGAAAATAACAGTTCCATTTATAAAGTGGTTAGGGCCAAACATCCTAAGTATTTATTTCCTAACAATTTAATTATTTGAAAAGTTGATACATGCAATTTGAAAGAGAACATTTTAATTTCCATATATATGCATGTTAGATACTGCACAGATTCTCAAGCCTTAGAATCAGATCAGACATTACACCTCTATTTCCTGTTCCACACTGATTGTTACATGGTGCTTGCTTTTTATCATAGCAGCTATTAAAACTCCTGCTTCTTAAAGAAATGTCACTGAAAGGAATGTTTTGTGAGTTAATGTTGAAATTATGAATGACCTCAGATAGTCGTTTGTGTGGTCCACTGGATGTCAGTTATTGCCGTTTCCCTTAAAAACTAAAAACAGTCCTGTAGGGACCCTGTGAACTTAACTGTGGTAGGCCCAGGGTGACTTGGTGCACAGTGAGGGGACTGAGTCTAGTAAAAGAGAAGGATTCTCATTGGTTCCCCCTTGGTTCCTGTGGTTGAGGGAATAGGCTATGACTTGGTTAACCTGGGTTACTCACCCAACTCCTGTGCTTAGAAGTGCATAATATTCCATTGTATGGGTATATCAGTTTACCTATTTCCAGTTGTTTAAAAATTGTAAACAGGGTGTAAATTCACATCTTGTATATCTGTGACTATTTCTATAGCATATAGATTTTATTAAGTCTCATCTAATACTTAAACTTGAAAAAAGTTTTATGGATTTGAAAACATGATTATTTGTGCTTTAAAATTATCTGGGTAATTGGGGATCAGAGACCTAAGAGCTAAAACTATAACACTCTTAGAAGAAAATGTAGGGGAAAAATTTCATGACGTTGCATTTGGCACTGATTTCTTGGATATGACATCAAAAACACAGGCAATAGAAGAAAGAAATAGAATACACCATCAAGAGAGTGAAAGGCAACCCAAAGAATGACAGAATATATTTGCAAGTCATGTCTGATAAAGGATTAATATCTAGAATATATAAAGAACCACAATGCAACACCAAAAAACAACCCAACTAAAAATGGGCAAAGGACTTGAATAGACATTTCTTCAAATAAGTTATACAGATGGCCAGTAAGCACGTGAAAAGAGGATTATTATCACTGATCATTAGGGAACTGCAAATCAAAACCACGGGATACCACTTCACACCCATTAGGATGGCTATTGTCAAAAAGTGGAACAGTGTTGATGAGGATATGGAGAAATTAGAATCCTGGTGTATTGCTGATAGGAATGTAAAATGGTATAGCTGCTGTGGAAAACAATGTGGTGGTTCCTTAAAAAATTAAACATAGAATTACCATGTGATCCAACAATTCCCTTCCTTAGGTATCTAGCCAAAAGAAGTGAAATCAGGGACTCTTAACAGATTTGTACATCAGTGTTCATAGCAGCACTATTCACAGTAGCCAAAAGGTAGCAACAACCTAAATGTCCATCAGTGGATGAATGTATAAACAAAATGTGGTACATACATACAGTCATCCCTCGGTATCCGTGGGGGTTTGGTTCCAGGACCCTGTGGTGAATACAAAAATCCAAGGATGCTGAAATCCCTTGTATAAAATGTCATAGTATTTGGCATAGTATTTGCATATAACATACACATCCGCTGGTATGGTTTAAATTGCTTCTCGATTACTTGTAACACCTAATATATATAATGTAAATGCTATGTAAATACAATGTAAATGCTGTATAGTTTCTGGCCGGCGCAAATTTTTTTGCTTTATGGAACTTCCTGGATTTTTTTCCACCTGAATTTTTTTTTTTTTTTTTTTTTTGCAGTACGCGG
>NW_006788040.1:4077974-4113264 GCF_000442215.2 Lipotes vexillifer
TTTTGTGCAGTACGCGGGCCTCTCACTATTGCGGCCTCTCCCGTTGCGGAGCACAGGCTCCAGACGCGCAGGCTCAGCGGCCACGGCTCACGGGCCCAGCCGCTCCGCGGCATGTGGGATCTTCCCGGACCGGGGCACGAACCCGCGTCCCCTGCTTCGGCAGGCAGACTCTCAACTACTGCGCCACCAGGGAAGCCCCACCTGAATATTTTTGATCTGCAGTTTGTTGAATATGCTGAGGGGAACTTGAGGATATGTAGGATCTACTGTACATACAATGAAGTATATTTGGCCTTAAAAAGGAAGTTTGGGATGATGAAAAAGTTCTGGAAATGGATAGTGGTGGTGATTGCACAACAGTGTGATATACTTAAGGCCATTGGATTGTACACTTAAAATGGTTAAAATTGTAAATATTATATATTTTGTACCACAGTAAAAATAACCCTGAAAAAACTACCTTAAATTTGTACTTTGTTATATTTCAACTATACCTTAATAAAGCTAAACAAAATCTTGGAATAATCTAAAAAATTTGTGAAGACTTTAAAGATGATGAAACAATAAACTGCATAGTTTTGAAAGACAATTTGTATTCCTATGGAGGCAGGTCTGTGGAACAGAGGCAAGCAACTGATATATTTTAACTTTTTTAAAAAAATTTATTAATTTATTTTCGGCTGCGTTGGGTCTTTGTTGCTCCGCGCGTGGGCTTTCTCTAGTTGTAGCGATTGGGGCTACTCTTTGTTGAGGTGCACGGGCTTCTCATAGTGGTGGCTTTTCTTTGTTGTGGAGCACGGGCTCTAGGCGTGCGGGCTTCAGTACCTGTGGCTCACGGGCTCAGTAGTTGTAGTGCACAGGCTTAGTTGCTCTGTGGCATGTGGGATCTTCCCGGACCAGGGCTCAAACCCGTGTCCCCTGCATTGGCAGGCGGATTCTTACACTGCACCACCAGGGAAGTGCCGATATGTTTTAACTTTAGGAAAACTTTTAATTATCCCTGGTGGCACCTTCATCCATATGGGATGAAAATATGTCTTATTGCTAAATGGTGCAAAACAGATTTGGAGGGGCATATTTTAGAGGGTCATATTTATTGTTTCTGGTGGTTTGCTGTCAGAAGAGAGAACAAATTTTTTTTTTTTATAACGGGGTTTGGATTGGGCTCTCTACTTACCATATAGGGTTCTTACTAGTGATAGAGATCAAATGGAGAGTATACTTATGAAGTTCACAGATGACTTGTAAGCTCCTTGGAGGATAGAATTAGAGTTCAGAATTATCTTGACAAGTGAGAAGATGTTGTAAAGAATAAAGATTTTAAGGAACGTGTCAAATAGTGTACTTTAGACAGTGGATAATAAAACACTGATGAAAATCTCTAGATTTGTGAGAGAATGAAATTGAATAAAACCTATACCGTTCTTTGAAAAATATAGTTGAACATGTAGTGAGTATGTAAGAAATAAACATGCTCAATATTACAGGGGTTCCTTACTTGGATACTCTTTATGAGCAGTAAAGTTAGCATCAAGTTTTACTGTATTAGCGAACTTATTTAATGGAGAGGCAGTGTGGTATAGATACTTACAATGTAAACTGTGGAGCCAGAATGCCTAGGTTTGAATTCTGGCTTCTCCACTTAGCTGGTATAAGTTTAGGAAAGTTACTTGTTTGTATATCTTTTTTCAACTGTAAATGGTAACAATAATGGTTACTACTTTATAAAATTATTGTGGGGTTAATTGAGTTAGTATACATAATACTTTTAAAACAGTGCCTGACAGAGGGAAATGCTCAATAAAAGTTAACTGCTAATAAAACAAGCTTGACAGCTGGCCACAGTTGACTCATTAATAGGAGATTATACTTGTTTCGTTTGACTGTTTTCTCGCTGTTCTTGCTGTTACTTAAAAAATTATTAAAAATAATTTGAACTTGTTCTATGTAGCATGCCAAAGAGTATTTCCATATTTTTTGATGCTGTAGAGTCAGCTATTCATGTGGATGCAGTACTATTCAGGTTCTTTGCCAGCTATCAAAAAGCATTAAATGTATATGACTGAAAATTTATCTTGGCTTCAAATTGTAAGAAACTATTTTATTTCACCTTTGTTAATTCAAGAAAGGTTGAGAAAAGGAAAGAGGAGGAGTCCAGTTTTGGGGGTAGAAGCAAAATTATTACACAAAGAATGGGACATAAAAGATGCTTTAGAAGTGGCTTAATCAAGGATTCCTAGTTTTATATGATGGCCTCAAAGAGATCAGAGAGGATTAAGACCACCTCTTTCTTGCTGTCACTTTTGTATTCCATATCTTTGTTTTGAAGCAGTATTTCTAGCTTGACAAAAATGACGCTCATTTTACACAAAAGCAGCATTCTGTTAATAGCAATTCAGGACTGCTATTACAGTTATCAAGTTCCTGTTTGCTTCAGGAAGTTTTTACATGTTAGTGAAACTATAGTTCCAGTTTTCTGGTCACATATTATCTATTTTTAGTGTAATACTGGAACGTAAAAGTAGAAAGCACTCCAGTTTTCCCATGATTGTAATGAGAATTATCACCTATAACCTCTCTTCCAGTTATCTTTAATTGCTTATGAGAAAAACTTTTATGATATCTCAAAACTCTTAAGCTTGGGTACATATCTGAAGAAAATGAAAACATTAATTCGAAAAGATATATGCACCCCAGTGTTCATAACAGCACTATTTACCATAACCAAGATACGGAAGCAACCTAAGCACCCATCAACAGATGAATGGATAAGGATGATGTGTATATACTTAATGGAATACTACAATGGAATACTACTCAGCCATATAAAAGAATGAAACCTTGCCATTTGCAGCAAAATGGATAGACTTGGAGGGTATTGTGCTTAGTGAAATGTCAGACAAATACTGTATGATGTCATTTATATGTGGAATCTAAAAAATAAAACATACTAGTGAATATAACAAAAAAGAAACAGACTCACAGGTACAGAGAACAAACTAGTGGTTACCAGTGGGGAGAGGGGCAAGTTAGGGGTAGGGGACAGAGGGAGAAACTACTAAGCATGAAATAAATAAGATACAAGGATATATTGTACAAGACAGGGAATATAGCCAATATTTTATAATTATAAATGGAGTATAACCTTTAAAAATTGTGAATCACTGTGTTGTACATCTGAAACTTATATAATATTATAAATTATACCTCAAAAAAACCTCTTAAGGAGAGAAATTTCATTAATCAAAACATTTTGAGTACCTCTTGAGGGAACATGCCTCTGTGTGTTTGAGAGAGAGAGGAAAAAAAGGGAGAAGGAGGAGGGTGAGAGAGTTAGGGGAGGGAGAGAAGTAGACCTAAGTAAAAGAGAATAAATGTTAAATCATGTGTACTTGCAAAAATGCAGTGGAAGTTTAGTGGTTTGGAATACTAGAGGAGCTCTAGGGATCTGATTGGTGGAGAAAGGGCCAGTCTGGGTATAGGAAATAACATAAGCAATGGCAAGGCATTTGGAATGGACACAGAATGTCCTAGAGGGAAGAATAAGATTTTCATGTGGGGGAGACCTTGTCATTAAGAAGGGAGGTCCTCATTTTGGGGAGGTCTTGTTGAGAGGTATGTTTAGATCTTGACAAGTACTATGATAGTATCCTGAGAATTGAGAATGTGTAGAGAATAATGGTTAACATTGCTTGGCTCAGTCAGTTAAGTGAGTTCTTCTTGGTTAGCCTCAAATGCCTATGACTAAAAGTTTTGCTTCAGCAAAATCACATTACTTTTTTTTATTTTGGACTTTGAAAGTTTTTAATGAATAATGGAAACTTATACATCTTTCAATCCCAAGGGTTTATTCTTTATGAAGAAAGGCAGGTAGAAATGTTGGATTTATGGTAAGAACTAGAATATAGAGGTTTTAAATGGGAATGGGTGTGCTTGAAACATTTATTCAGTGGGTAGGTAATAGGAGGCTCTGGTTATTTTCTTGTATTGACCTAAATTATGCTTGTTTTTTAAATCTAGAAAACAGTTATTGAGCATGTTTCTTGTCCTCATCAGAATTAGTATTCATTGAACATTGATTAGAAAACTATTAATGTTATCTCCATTTTACAGATGAGAAGACTGTATCACTTTGGGAATTTCAGTTTGGAGCCAAAATTCACATCCACAACAGTCTGATTGCAGAACCTGTGCTCTTACCTAGTAAGCTATATTGTAATGCCTCTTGTTAAGTGGTAGTGGTAAGGCCCTTGGGTTCAGATGTTGAGTGGGAAAATGACCTATATAGATAATCACGGTCTAGACAGAAATGTAAATAATTATAATGACATGTAGTAAGTGTTATAAGATAGAGCTGTATTGAAACTGCACAGTGAACTCTGAAGGGAAAGTTTTCACAGTGAAATTAATGTTTTCAAGCCAACTATTGAAGGATATGTTGGATTTATCCAAATGGATTAGGCGGTATGAGTAAATCAGGCAGAGGTAGTAGCAGTGACAAAAGCTCATGCATGAAAAATTTTAAAGAAGCCTCAAGTCGTTCATTCTGGACATATACGCCATAGGGCATATCTTTTTTGAGCAGGGACGTTTTATGGAAATGTCTTTTGACAGGATCGATATGCCAGGTGATGTTCAAAGAGGAATTGACCAGAATCAGTTCTAAGTTCAGTTGTAACTGGTTATTTTGTTTCATAGGTAATAAGGTCTAAATAAATTGAATTCAGCAAATGTTTGAGAACCGGTTTGCTAGACCAGTGGTGGTGGCCCTGGTGGCATGGAATGGAAAGATGGAAATTGAGCATTTCAAAGAAAGCAGTGGGAGATGGTGTCAGATTTTGTTATTGGAAAGGGTGTCAGATGGTTTCCAGTCTTCAAGACCTAGGCTGACCAAGATTCCCAATGGAATATTAAGAAGATATGGTGGGGGAAGGGAAGGGAGGCCAGTGATGGCTTCTGTTTGGAATATGTAGAGTTGGAGGTGCTTCATTGACAGTACAGAGGAGATCTGCTATTCTGCTCCTGTGCCAGCAGTAGCATTCAGGATTGGGGAAGCTGTGGGAGCTCTCACGTAGTAGTAGCAGAAACCTTGAGAGAGGCTATCATTTCTGTGGGGGAGGACTGGATGTTGTTGTTTATGGCCCTGCTCAGACCTGCTTTGAATGGTTTCAGACTTTTAATGGATTGGAAAAATAGGTCTTATGAAGCAAAATGAGAGAATAAAGCAGCCCGAGGAAAGACAGGTAGCAGTTTGTCTTATGAAGGATTTGTATTAGCATATAGTGCAGTATAACCCAAACCTCTCATTAATATATTACCTACACGATTTTTTGCAGTATCTGTGTACCAAATGATAATGCATCTTAAAATCAAGTTTTTTTCTTTGTTGGTGATGTGTAAATTTAATGGTGTGCCTTGACTTCGGTGGCATCTCAGAGTCAATAGAATGCAGAATGTTTTTTCCAGTGCTCATTAGCATAAGTATATAGTTTTGTTTTTTAAAGGCCTTTGTGTTACATTTAAATCCTCTCAAATATCAGCAATGGTATGTATACCATACCATGGAAACAATTGAAAAAATACCTATATGTTGTAGAATATAGGTTTTAGGTTAGATGCTGAAGAGTAAATCAGTAGAAAATGTCAACTCTTCCCAAGGTTTTTATATTTCTTTGCATTTTAGCATATGTGTGTCCTGACTAAAAACAGCATACAGAATGTGTTGTCCATTCATAGGCCTGATGTTTACCAGAGAGCTTGGGTAAATGCATTATTCCTTACACCTCTTTTAGACTTCAGTTTCTTTGACAAACTATTTTCATGTTGGAAAAATGCAAGAAACATGAGTAGCTCAGATTGACCTTGAAAGTGTGGTATTATTCTTAGTAGTTATGTTCACATGCTTATTGGAAACTTGAGAATTCTGGTCACTTGTCTGGATTTTTTTTTTGGCCGCACCGCGCCACATACAGGATCTTAGTTCCCGACCAGGGATCGAACTCCTGTTCCCTGCAGTGGAAGCTTGGAGTCCTAACCACTGGACCACCAGGGAAGTCCTAGTACTTAAGTTTTTTGATGTATAAACAATATATTTAGAATACTCAATATGTTTAGAATAGATTGATATTAGGCTGTATATTTGAGCAGTTTTTCATCTTGTTTTAGAGAATATTTTACCTATATTTTATTTTTATTTATGTATTTATTTTTTAAATAAATAAATTTATTTATTTGGCTGTGTTGGGTCTTTGTTGCTGCATGTGGGCTTTTCTCTAGTTGCGGAGAACAGGGGTGGCTACTCTTTGTTGTGGTGCACGGGCTTCTAATTGCGGTGGCTTCTCTTGTTGCGGAGCACGGGCTCTAGAGCGCAGGCTCAGCAGTTGTGGCACACGGGCTTAGTTGCTCCGCGGCAGGTGGGATCTTCCCGGACCAGGGCTCGAACCCATGTCCCCTGCATTGGTAGGCAGATTCTTAACCACTGAGCCACCAGGGAAGTCCCTTACCTATATTTTAATGTGCTTACTATGAATATAAGTAATTTAGCCAGCATGTTTTTTTAAAAAGCTCCCGCCCCCTTCCTTTTCTGATTAATGGATTAAGCAAATTGATAGCTTAAGAATTTTTAAAATTCAGGGTTTGGTTTTTGTCTTCAGTTTGAACCTATGACGTCTTGAGGTTTTCAGAGTGCTTAATTTAAGTGCAGTTATTTAAGGACAAAGGAGAACCCTCTTTACTTAATAAGACTTTATTTCTTATTAGCTTAGGACTTTTGCCCTCCTTTTCTTAAGTAAAGCATGTTCGTGAATTCTACTTTTTGACTTTAGCTGAAAATTTTTTCTTCCTGTTTATATATATATATTTTTTTGCGGTACGCAGGCCTCTCACTGTTGTGGCCTCTCCCGTTGCGGAGCACAGGCTCCGGACGTGCAGGCTCAGCGGCCATGGCTCACGGGCCCAGCCGCTCCATGGCATGTGGGATCTTCCCGGACCGGGGCACGAACCCGTGTCCCCTGCATCGGCAGGCGGAGTCTCAACCACTGCGCCACCAGGGAACCCTCCCCTGTGTATATTTTGATGGCAGTTACATGTTTCCCTCTGTTTACATGAGGTAAATATTACTAGTTTAAAAGGGTGGGTCTCTTTCTGGGGATCTGTTGAATTGTATTGGTCTTAAAAGGATTCTTAAGAAGATGGTGTTCTGGTCAAGACGATTTCTGGTCTTTTGGCTATTTAATAATTGAGAATTGAGGAGGTTATTGGGTTCTTATTGGCTTGTTTTTCAAAAATATGAGTAGCCCCCTACCTAATTGTCAGAATACAAATTTTAACTAGGCCAGCAGGAAGAAGAGTGGATTCTTTTTGTTGCACATATAGCCTCTACTATTGGAATTTTGTTTCTCTTTTCTGAATATACCTATTGGCTAGTTGGAGTTGGACAGTTTATAATTGAGATGACAGCAGTTGAAAATTTAAATGTTTCTTCTCTTCATTGTTAAGTTTTATGCTTAAAGGATGGATTTGCATTTTCATCAGCTTTCTGGTCCTTGTCCATTTTGATGCCAGTTACTCTGCATAAAACTAAGTGGAGTGAACCAGAATTTTTCTGAAGAATCTGTTTACAGATGGGTAGAGAAACATTAACATTCCTATATATTATTAAAAAACTGATAAGCAGTATGCAGATTAGCTAGGTTTGGAATACTGATAGCTATTTTTTGAGTGTAGTTTAATTCCAGATTTTTCCTAGAATTGGTGTTGAGTATCTCAAGTACCTAGGCATAATAGGAAAACCATGTCATTTATACATGGGCATACTTTTGACTTCCTATGGTAAGTAGACCTTCAAACTAAGTTGCTTGTCTTTCTAGAAAAGAAACCTCTCTTCCAGCAGTGAGGGCGGAGGGTTGGTGTAAAAAGGGTGGGGTTTAGAGAGTCTGTTTTTGCCACTCTAGGGCAGGGTGCAGAAGCAAAGCATATTAGAATAAACACTAAATTTTCAGATTTCAAAATGACATTGGTATTTTTGAATTTTACATAATTTTTTAGTTGTCTTTAACAAAAATAAGTTTTTGGTCTTTGCTACCTCACTGATTTCTTTTTCTGAGTACATAAGAAATAGGAGCTCATACTTTAAGCCTTATTAAAAAACGTTTTGAGAACCTGTTGTAAAACTGTTCATCTTCATAGGGATTGGTCATTTAAGTGTTTTGTCCAAGAAAATGCAGTTATAATTTTATTCTTCGAACAGTAGGAGGCATGGCAGAGTCTGCAGTCTCATGTTGAGATAATCGTGATTTTTTAAGAGGGGCAGAAGTCATTACAGGATTATAATTAGGAAAATTTAAGTTTCCATGAAGAGGTATGCACTTCCTGATTAGGAATCTTTCTTTTTTAAAAAATAGAACATTTGACCTATGCATTGCCCATGAGAACTTTGATTTGGGACAGTGTAGGGGAGAAAGGAGGGGGAAACAAAATTACTTCTTTCCTCTTCATCAGAGGTTAACTGAGAGCAAGTGGCAGGACATTAATGAGCATGCAAAAATTTGCCTTCTTTTAATTTCCCAACAGTAGACCTTGGAATTAGTCAAAGAAACAAAAGTCAGAAAACATCTTTCCAACACTGGGGCTAGTCTTTCTGATCTTTTTCCATAGCAGTTATAAATATTGAACTACCTCTGGCACTTAGATGAAATGATCCTGCTTGGCTTTTAATTTAGTTAATTTCTAGTGCTTTGAATGCCTGGATTTTCTATCTTGATAACTGAGACTTAAGTATTTGGTTTCTGTTAAGAGTTTTTTTTCTTAGGAGATAGGGAACATTTCTTCATTTACCATGGTGAATCTAAATGCTGCCTTATAAAATTAGATTTAAAATCCTTAATTTCAGTAGTAAAATGATACCTGCCTTGTGACTTTTCATGGAGGATATAGAGTCAGAAAATAATGTTACAAATTACAGAAATTCCTTATAATCCCATTAATGATTTAATATATCTGAGTTAGTAGTATGAAGTGAATGTTTTCTTTTTTAAAAAATAAGTAGTATTTATTTATTTATTTGGTTGCACCAGGTCTTAGTTGTGGCTTGCTGGCTCCTTAGTTGCAGCATATGGGCTCCTTAGTTGTGGCAGGCGGGCTCCTTAGTTGGGGCATGTGAACTCTTTGTTGTGGCATGCATGTGGGATCTAGTTCCCTGACCAGGGATTGAACCCAGGCCCCTGGCTTTGGGAGCGCGGAGTCTTATCCACTGCACCAGCAGGGAAGTCCTGTGAATGTTTTCTTTATAGAAGTGATTATAAAGAGCAAGTCAAAACATTAAAAAAAACCTTTTTTGAAATTATTTTTACCCTTTTTAGCAGATTGTATTATATCTTCGGTTTTAATCTTTTCTGGTCACCACCAGAAAATGTCTTCACTAAGACGTCATGTATGATTTATGCTCCCCCGCTCCCCTTTTGTATAAGGATTAAGTTTAAAAGGGAAACACTTGTGAAATAAGTGATTTTAAAAGGTACAAATCAAATTCGATAAAGTTCGTTTGATCACAGCTGATCTTTTCTGAGAACATGGTCAGGGCTTCCTTTTGCCCACTTGAGATGTGAAAAGCAAAAAGGTGCATCTGAAGTACAGTCAGATCTTAATGTCTAAAAATGCTAGAGCACAGTTTCTTTGCTTTTGACTTCTCACATTTTTGGGTCCCATTTGGAAAAGCAACTGTCAGTATTTCAGCCACTTAAATGAAGACAAATGATCTTAAGTATTGATCGCTAACCAACTGTTTGAAATTCTGTCTATTGCAGATACTCCTTTGAGGAATGTATTCAGAACTTCTCCCACATTAAAACAAAACCAAAAAAAACTCCTCATAGAATGAACCACACTCTGTACCACTAATGTAGTCACAGAATTATTCAAGATTGATCTTTGGTCATTATCTATTGAAACAGAATTTTACTTGTTAGAGTGAACATTATCATTAATGTTGCTGGTTCAAGAGACTTAACTGCTAGTAAAAGACTCTTTGATACAGAAATTTGATTATAACATGGAGTTCATCTGACCATTTCTGACAACTTACTGGATTTTTGTTTTTCAAGAAGATGGTTGTTTTTTGCTTAGGAAATGATAGTATTTTAGCTGCTTATCTGTGTCCTACAGCTGACAGAGGAATGCAGTACTCTGACCATGAATTTGCGTCTGTATCTCTGAAAACACACAGACCTTACTTAGTGTTTTCAAAAGAGGTAGAAAAGACATGTGGCATCTTTTTAAAAGTTTTTTTTTTTTTTTAAATAAATTACCGTGTTTGGAAAACTCACTGAGTTTTCCAGGACACTGACTCAATTTTGTATTTAGTTTCTTTTTACTTTTTTTTTTGGAAACATGGTCCTAATAAGTAGAGGGGGGAAAAGTCCAACTGAGAGCATTCAGCCATACTTTTTATTTTATTTTTTAACATCTTTATTGGAGTATAATTGCTTTACAGTGGTGTGTTTCTGCTTTATAACAAAGTGAATCAGCTATATAGCCATACTTTTTGAACTGTCTCTCGGTTTTTATTTTCATTTATAGTTGACTTCAGCAGCAAAAGTTTAGAAAACTTGAGGTTTGGGCTCCTGTACAGGGAGTAAGACCAAACCACAGTAGTTTTACTCAGTTGCTAAATGCTTGGGTTTTGGGTAATACTAGTGATTAAATCATCTCCCCACCATGGAATAATCTCCCCAGCCTGCCATAGAATCCTAGTTTGGGAAGGTCATATCATCCATCAGATGTCCGAAAAGTTACTAGGCATAAATGAGGAAGCACTAAGAAGCTGAAAAACTTGCCCAAAGTAGTAGCAGTTGTAAAGTCACTTCTTAAAATTTAACATCTCTGAATTACTTTATGACCTCCACACTCAAGTTTTGCTGTCAGTGTTTCTTACTATGCAGTGCATGTGCAAGAAAAGCCATTTCTTTCACATACAGTGAAAATAAAAGATTCCTTTAAAATTACTCAGTGTTGCCTTCTTAAAGTTTTGAACCCTCAGTCATTCCTGCATTTGAAAGTGAGACGGGGCTGGAAAAAAATACTTCATGGGGTGGGATAGGGAGTGTGGGAGGGAGGCGCAAGAGGGAGGGGATATGGGGATATATGTATATGTATAGCTGATTCGCTTTATTATAAAGCAGAAACTAACACACCATTGTAAAGCAATTATGCTCCAATAAAGATGTTAAGAAACAAACAAAAACTTCACTGTTCTTTTGAAGTTAAAATGTACCCTAGGCAAAAAAGTGCTGCTTTAGCCACCCTTCTCCCCGCTGGACAACCCCCCTACCCCACCCCGCCACACACACACACATTTTTAGGAGGCCTGGCCTGAGTCTCTTAAGTTTTTCCTTGTGAATTTGGTTTGACCTAATTAGTTTTTGTAGTTTGGATTCACTTATTATATAAATGGCCCAAATTGGTGTGCCTCTTTGTTGAAGCTGATCTAGTAGGTGGCATACACATGATAACAAACTATTCCATGTAGGTGTCCATTCCTTATTGGCCTTCTCAGGGCCTCCATGCCCTTCCTCTTAATCAGTATCTCATTGTCTTCCAGAAAGACATTGACTGTGCTTTGCAGCTGCACGGTAATATCTAGTATTTTAGTATTTAATAATCAAGTATATTTTTATTCTCTTTAGGGTTTCCTCTTGAAATAGATAAAATTCTATCCATAGTATAATACATGATTGTAAAAAAATTTACCTTTTTCTGATAACTGAAAATTCTTTTTTTTTTCTTTTAACACTATCCCCCAGATGGAACTTAAGGGTGACCATAGTTAACCCTTGCCCCACACTGCTGCCCTGGCTGGCTGTTCATTAGTGCTTTATGTGTTTAAGAATCCCACGTTACTAGACACTTCAGGTAATTGCTTAGATTTAACGTAACCACTTTACATTCTACCTCTTCAAATATATGACCGTTCAAGGTCACCCAAACATAACTGTTCCTACTCTGAGGTGTACATGACTGGTATCACAGGATATCATCTGGCTTCATGAGAAGGTAGCTGGTGGCACCAAAGAGCTTCTTTCATACTTACTTCTACATGGCCTTTATCTGGCAAATAGTCCTAAGAGGCATGGGCAGGTTTTAAAATTTTGTTGGCAGTGTTTCACAATGGCATACTTGTTTCCAACCAAGTAGATGTTTGGTTGTGGTTAAGAGGAGTCATTACTGGCATTGAAGCAGACCTGCCTGAACCTTTTTGTTGAATCTTCCTGTTGTTTGGTACATGTCTTGGAGCTTTACACCTGTGGAAACTATACACAAACACTTTTGTATTAATGGACTTATATCTTTGACAGAATAAATTACCAAGTAATTTCTGAAACATGTCAGATGATCCTTGTAGTAGTTGTAGTGATTTCTTTGAAGTAAATGTAACACCATCAATTCATTCTTACTCCTAGACTTAACTTGTCTCTTGAATTTAATCCCATTTCACCCCTTATTACTGGCTGGACCTACATCTACTTGGGAGGCCACCTTTAAAGTCAGGGTATCATATCTGGTGTTGCTTCCTTGGAATCTACCCTTCATTTCTTAACAATACCATTCTTTTTTTACTCACCACAGGCCTTAGAGTTTTGCAGTTATCTTTGACAACATGGTCTGCCCCCTTTTTTCCATTCCTAATCAACTACCAAGCTCAAGCAATTAATGCTTTCACTCATTTTGGTGTCTTCTGCATTTTTACTATGGTTGAGATATTGGGCCCTTAGCAGTTCATATGTGCACTACTAGTCTAGGAACATCCAAAGTGACTTTTCCCCTCCAAACCATCCTACTTGCTGCTTTTTAATACCACCATTTTCATGTTGTTATTCTCCTGCTCATAAAGCTTTTGGTTTAGTGCCATCGAATGAAATCTAGATTCCTTAGCTTGGCATTCAAGGCCCACAGTGTGTCCTGTCTTTTTAGTCTTATTTTCCTGAACATGATTGGTATTCTGACCTATTCTTTATTTCTCAAAAATGTGCTTTCTTCCCACTGTGGTATTAATAGCCATCCTTACTTGACTTCCATCCCCTCTTTCTCTTTATTTAAATTCCACCTAATCTGTAGGACTCAAGTTGAAGTTTTCCACCTCCTGTGAAGCTTCCCTGGGTTGTCTCTCCTCTGAACTCTGAGTACTTGCATGTCATTGGACAGTTAACCTTGTCGTACTCTGATATTTCTTGGGTTACAATGAACTATGTCTCATCATTTTTTGCATTTAATACTTAAGTGGAACGTGCCTTCATATATATTGTTTTATCTGGTTGGGTTTTTTTTGTTTTTTGGTTTTGTTTTTGCGGGCCTCTCACTGTTGGTGGCCTCTCTTGTTGTGGAGCACAGGCTCCGGACGCGCAGGCTCAGCGGCCATGGCTCACAGGTCCAGCCGCTCCGCGGCATATGGGATCCTCCCGGACCGGGGCACGAACCGGCATCCCCTGCCTTGGCAGGCGAACTCTCAACCACTGCGCCACCACGGAAGCCCTGTCTGGTTGTTGTTTTTTTTTTTTAACAGCTAAGGACAAAGAGACCCAGCATCTGTTCTTTTTAACAAATGTTTTCTTATTATCCTAAATAAAATTCATAGATGATAGATGTAGTTTTTTAAAAATCAGTAACCTTACTATAGTATAAAGGAAAAATGAAAAAAATTTGTAACTTGTATTTCAGGTTTCAAATACTCAGCAAAAATTATACTCTAGAAAGAAAAGTTCTTACAGATTTAAAACCCCTGAACTTTCCTGGTATACTGTGTTGTACTTCCTTAAACAACTTAACAGGACCAATCTTGATACTAATATGATTTGTATCTGAAGTTACAAGTTATGAATTGCCTTAGTTCCTTTCCCATACAGCATGTGGTCAATACAGCCCAGCCTGTATTAAACTAAAATTAACTTTTACAAAATTTAAATTAAAAGTTACTGGGAGACAAAAATACTACTTGTAAAGTGGTTAAAACCCTTTATTATTACATGTTTAGCCTCCTCTTATATGGTTCTTACTTGTTTAAAAAACGGTTCCAGAGGTTATGGCAATAATGTGATATGTTGACTGACTCTTTAATTTTAGGACTTTGATATTTTGTACAGTCCTGTTCATATATGTGACTTTATGTCACATAAACAGCTCAAAAGGATGAGTTGCCTGCCAATACTGAGAGAAGTCTTTACAAAGGAATCAGGTTGATTCCTAAATCTGACCTAAAGGTCAGATTGTTGCCTAGTTGTGACAAGAATTCTTTGTGTTTAGACTATACTCCTGCCTCTCTAATTTTTTTCTTACACAAAAAAGACCCCTTGATAGAAGCCAATTATGTGTACAAATTAAACTACCAAGTCCAAACCTAGATCTCCTGTGATCTTCTTAGTTGTTTAAAGTACTTGTTCCTTTAGTGGCAAAGGTTTACCTGAGAAGCCATCAGAAACGATGCTAGATTGATAGAGAAAAACTCTTAAAGAGGAGTGTTTATAGGTTCTTGGAAAGTTCTATCTGTGCAGTTCTGTAGTTTCTAAAAGCATGCTAAGGCCTGACTTGGCCTGTTTTGCACAATTAAACATTCTAAAACCTGTGGTTGACTAAATAGTTGACATTGTAACAATTTAAAAAATAATGTATTGTCATGGCATTCTAACTTGCAGAGAAAAGTCTTGTTGGGGAGATCTAAGTGGCTTAACTTGATACTTAGGATATTTGTCATTGTAAAACTACTGGTTTTTCTTTTGCAGATTTTCTTGTGAAATGTTCCAGTAGAAAAAGTTCTTGGGACAAACTTCATTTGGTAAGTTTGTCCCCCTACCTCCTGCCGCTTACTATACTCTCTGCTGTTCTGAGGCAGCAAAAGGTAATTTATAGATGAATTTTGGGGGCCTGTTTTGTCTGTGGACATAATTATTTAGGTGAACCCTTGTATGTTCACTTTAATGTTAAATCTCAATATTTGGTGGTTTGGGTTTTTTTTCCCCATTAGGACTCAAGCCAGATTACTTTTCCCATATATAATTGTGCTATAGTATAATATACTGTGCCTAGAAACTTGTATTTAAGTTGAGATTAAATGAGTTGTGGCCCTAATCTTTTGTTTAAAATAGTTCTTAACATGATGTTCTTTTAAATTGAAACTTGGTTCTTATTTTGAGTTTTCTTAAATTGTTAAATCTGTGTGAAAATCGAGGCCTCATTACTAGCATTAGTGGTACTAATGTGACGTTCAACTAGAAAATAACTTCTAAAAAATTTGTTAGTCCTGCCCCCAGTGTGGATGTTAATCCCTGTCCTGTCCTTTTTTTCATAGAGCTTTATGGATATTATTACCTAAGTCTTTATTACTGCCTCTTTTTTCTGCCATCTATTTAATGGAGGAAATTATTATCTAAGTTTATTGAAAAGAGAAGTTGCTGTTTTGGTTTTAAGTTTCTGGATCCAAATCATTCCCTTGTTCCAGAACCTTTAGCTTGGCATTGCCTCCAGATTAAGGATCAAGCTCCTTAGCATGTCATTTTAGGCTCTTTATAAGTGAGCTTTAAGCACATCTACTGCAACTAGGCACTCATTTTCTCCATACATCTAGAAAGTCTTCTGCTGTAGCCAACCTGACCTACTTACTGTCCCTCAAATACTGGCCAATATCTTGCCTTTTTTTTGGTCTCATTCTTTGCTTGTGCTGTTCCTTTACCCCCTTTGTCTCAAAATCTGTCTGGTTCAGCCATTAAAAGTGCAAGTGTTCCACAAAGCCTTGCTTGAGTGCCCAGTTCAGAATCCATTTCTCTGTCTTTTCCATCCCCATGGTATTATATTTCTACATCTGTTATCACACTCTGCCTTATTAGTTATGTTTGTCACCCCACAGGATTGTGAACATCTTGAAGGCAAGAACTATCTTCATGTTTGAATTTTCAGATCACACGAACGTTCCCTGAGTCCTGGGATACTAGTGTCTTCTCAGTATAATTTCATTTTAATTAGGATTTTTGTTTTTGTTGTGTGTGTTTGGTTAAGAATAAGGGAGAAGAATTAGATTCTTTTGTTCTAGTAGAGATTAGTTATCATCTTGTTGATTCAGGATACTGTTTTTTTTCCTTTCTATATAGGAAGGATTTATATAGTACATATAATGTGTCCTTGTAGTCCAAGTTGCTCAGTATCTCACTTGGCTGAGTTATTGTTGTCAAGTGTGAGTTTTAGTTACTGATTAAGGAATTGAGTAATTTCTTGTTAACAGGTGCCTGAAAGAATGAGATTCCATGTTAAGTAGGAAGATAAATGTCTTACTTTGATAAAGATTTCTCAGAAGTCACATTCTGAGACTGACACTGGAGACCAGTGAAGCCTGCAGATCCCAACTGTCAAATTCTCATACATACATTAAGAAAAGAGAAATCATTTGACTTTGCTTCAAATAAGAATTTTACCCTTCATTTGGCCTAGCAGGGTGCATATTAGACCTTTGGAGAGGAAATGTAATCCTAATGTATTACTTGACTCTTCAGTGTTTAATTTTTATTTTTTTATTTTTAAAAAAAATTTTATTTTTGGCTGTGTTGGGTGGGTCTTCATTGCTGTGCACAGGCTTTCTTTAGTTCTGTTAGGCGGGGGCTACTCTTGGTTGCAGTGTGCAGGCTTCTCATTTCGGTGGCTTCTCTTGTTGCGGAGCACCAGCTCTAGGCACCCGGGCTCAGTAGTTGTGGTGCAGGGGCTTAGTTGCTCCACGGCATGTGGGATCTTCCCGGACCAGGGCTCGAACCCGTGTCCCTTGCATTGGCAGGTGGATTCTTAACCACCGCGCCACCAGGGAAGCCTGATGTTAGATTATTAAATTAATTTTGATACCAGGAAACATATTATTGGAATTAATATAATGTGGGTTCCAAATTAAAAGACTAAAGAGAGATGACAACTAGATCCAATGTGATCCTAGACTGGATCCTTTCATAGAGGGGGGAGGAAATCTCTGTAAAGGATGTAATTGGTTGACCAAATTGGAATATAAAAAGTAGATTAAAGTACTATATCAGTGTCAAGTTTCCTGAATTTGAAAACTAGTTCTGTGGTTATATAAGAGATTAATTTTGTTCTTATAAAGTATATATTGAAGTAGTAAGGGGTAAAGAAGTAGCATGACTTGCCTTAAAGGTCCCAAAGGTCATAGAGTTTAGTGAATGGCAGACTCAGGACTCCTGTCTCTTCTGCCCTCAGAACCATTGCTTTACATCCCTGATTATTTTTTTTGATGGCTTTATCTTCACACTCTGTCTTAGGTCAAGTGAAAAGCTTTTATGCAATATTATTTTGAATTTCCTTTTTAAAAATGTCTTTGTAGAAAAGTTTATTTTTCTAATTACAAGGGTAAAGTAATTCTAAAAGTGTAAAAACAAAGTCCCTATTCCCACTTTCTTCCTTAGAGTGGTAACCATTGTTAACGATCACTATATCATTTTTCTGTACATGTACAAACATGTTTCTGGATTAATACAAATAATGCTTATGCATATTTTTATTTTAACCTTTCAAATTACAGAACATTAGAACTTCTACCAAGTTGATAACTGAGTTAGTGAATTATAGTTTCATAAATGGAATTAGTATGTGTAGTCTTTGGCAATAATGATCTCCCCCACCAAGTGTGTATCTTTTCACCTAGTAAATTTATTTTTAAGAATCAGGGCTGCAGAAATAGTGACTTGTGCAGAGATATGGGCAAGGATGGTTATTGTGGCTATTTTGATTGTAATAGAAAAGTGAAAATAACCTAAATGTCTCAGTAATTGATGAATTATTAGGTTATGGTGTATCGGAATATAATGGAATACTGAACTGCCATGTTGAAAGTATGTAGTGACACAGGAAGGATTTGGTACATTGAGGGAAAATGTGCAGAACAATGAATACAGTATGATCCTCCCCCCTCATTTTTCGGGGGTAGATTATGTACGTCGTATATGAATAAAGAAGTGTCCTGGACAGAATTATAAAATATTAACAGTAGTTGTTATTACGTGTAGTTGAAGGGAAGGGCAGCAAAGAACGAGAATGGAAGTTCTACTTATTTACTTAAAAAATAACAGATTTGAGATATAATTCATGTATTATACTATACATTTGACCCATTAACGTATACAGTTCAGTGGCTCAGTATATTCATTGTGCTGTGCAACCATCACTACAGTCAATTTTAGAACATTTTATTACTTCAGAAAGAAGCTCTCCATACCCTTTAGCTATCACCCCCCCTTACCTTCCACCTCTCCCAGATCTAAGCAGCTATGAATCCTATCTCTGTTAATTTCCCTGTTCCATTTCTGTCAAGTACGATATGTGGACTTTTGTGACCAGCTTCTTTTACTTGGTATAATGTATTCAATGTTCATCTATATTGAAGCATGTATCAGTACTTCGTTCCTTTTAATTGGCTGATTAATACTCCATTTTGGGATATACAACATTTTGTTTATCCATTCATCTGTCAGTGGACATTTGGGTTGTTTCTGTCTTTTGACTATCTTGAATAATGCTGCTATAAACATGTGTATATGAGTTTTTCTGTAGATATGTTTTTGTCTCTTAGACAAAATTCTGTTCTCTTTAGGAGTAGAATTGCTGGGTCAGGTGGTAGCTCTATGTTTAATCGTTTGAGGAACTGCTAGGCTATTTTCCAAGGAGGCTGAACCATTTTACACTCCCACAAGCAGTATCTGGGGACAGTTGCTTACTTTTTACACCTGTATTTTAAATTTTCTTAGAAGCAGCATGCATTACTATTACAACTAAAAAATTAAGAAGTGTTAAACTACTTCTCTTAGGCTAACAGTAATGACTCAATTTCTTCCTTTTGGTGCAAGTATAATTACCATTCTGGAACGCAAGTTTTGCAAGTCAGTTATTGACTATTTTTTAATGATTGGCTATATCTGCTCTTTGTAGTATTAATATTATAAGGACCTCCAGTGGCTTCGTGATTCATATTGGTTGCAGAGTTACCCATGATCTTGGCTTTTTCTTATGAACTTGGAATTCCTATAGAAAGTTTACCTTTCCTCAGATGTTTAAAGTAGCACCTCTTATTTTGAACTATGTTATCTGTTTTCTTATCTCCCCTCTTGCACCATAAATTCTTTAATCTTCCTTAGCCCCCACATCTAGGCCTTTACCTATTACTGTCAGTTATCCTCTAAAATAACTTATATCCTTATGCTTTTATTCCATCTGCACTGCCACCATTCTAAATCAAGCCACCATTTTCCTCCCTGTAATTGTCTCCTGATTCTCTTTATTCTTTTTGTTCTCTAATCCATTCACCACACAGTAATCAGAATTATTTTAAAATCAAATCATATCACTCGGCTGTTTAAAATCTGTCAATGAATTTTTGACACTTGGAATATAATCTGTTGCCCTTGGAATATAATTTATACTCCTTACTATCTACATTATCCTCTTGTACATTTCTCCATCTTCAAGTTGGGCCACTCTTCTTTCTGACTCAGTACATTTTAGTTATACTGGCTTCCTCTTTTTAATCCTTCAGAAATGCCAAAGTCTTTTCCTTGTCAGGAACACATGTTGTTTTCTGTACCAGAAACTGGCCTTGCTGCACAGAGAGGCCTTTTCTGACCACCTTACCTAAAGTAGAACTCCCATACCCCCACCCTCTCAGTCTCTGTCTCAGCATCCTGTTTGTTTCCTTTATCACGCTGAGCACAATTTGTAATTATAATTATTTGTTTCTATCTTCCACACTGGGATATGAGCTCCTTAGTGCAGGAACCAGCACAGTGTCATAGTGTTTGACACGTAGTTAGTTCTCAGGTAATTGTTGATTGACCAAAGTGCAGCACACCATTTTACAGTCTTTATTTGGTGTAGAAATGGAAGACATCAGGGACTTCCCTGGTGGTCCAGTGGCTAATAAGATTCTGCACTCCCAGTACAGGGGGCCCAGGTTCAATCCCTTGTCGGGGAGCTAAGATCCCACATGCCTCGTGGCCAAAAAACCAAAACATAAAACAGAAGCAATATTGTAATAAATTCAATAAAGACTTTAAGAATGGTCCACATCAAAAAAATAAAAAGAAAAACTTTGTGAATATTTCAAATGTATAAAAGTAGAGAAAATAGGTTAATCTCCATTTACTTATCTCATTGGGCCTCAAAAGCTATCAACTCATGGGCCCATCCCGTTTCATAGATATATACTCCTACTCATTCTGTCTGTTCCATGATGTATTACTTCATGTGTACATATTTCAATTGTATATCTAAAAGAAACTTCTAAAAAGCCATAACCACAGAAACCTAACCACTGTGACATTGTCAGTTATACGGAAAATTAATAAATAACATCAAATATTATATGGGCAGATTTCCCTAAATGTCTCAAATTATTTTTATACTTTGAATTAGGATCCAAGCAAAGTCCATATATTGCATTTGGTTGACATGTCACTTACATCTCTTTTTTAATCTGAGTTTTCCTTTGATCTCTTCTGTCTTGCAGTTTAAAGAATTTGGGTTATTTTTATATTTTTATAGGTTTCTCTAGACTAGATCATTATGTTCATCCTATATTTCATTAGCAGTTATAAAATGGTGATACTTATTTGTGTCTTTCCTTGTTTGTGTATTAGGTGAAATACTACCCCCATCAACTACTTGGTTGTACAGAGGTTCAGTTTATATAGGAAAAGCGAGATAAATACTAATTCTTTGCCTTTATTTACCAGTTTCAAAAATAAGTTGCTTACTTAGCATCCTCCAGTGGTGACCAATGAGAGGGAGAGAGAAATATTATGAACTTATAATTAAACATTGAAATTCAATACATAGCGCTTATTATTTTTGCTCAAATTATTCCATTTTCACCAGTGATTCTGTTTAGATTGGCTCTGGAGTCCTTTTGATATACCCTTAGTAGTCTTTGATAGTTTCCTTGCTTTCCAATTTAATGTTCCAGGATCAACTTACACATTTTCTGTTCTAGACCTGTAATTGGCTATTTCTCAGGAGCTTTGTTGGCTCCTTTTGAAATGAGAATTAATATTTAGATACCATGGTCTAGATGCTTAGAATGCTCATTGCTGCTGGGTCAGTTCCATAACTTTTTTGCAGTAAGATTATTTTTAGTATTTCATGAAGAGTTTGATTATATTCATACTCCTCACCTACACATCACATAAAACTTACCCTTTAAAAGCATACAGTTCAGGAGTTTTAGTATGTTGTGCTAAACCACCACTAATCTGTTTTCTGTCTCTACCTAGATTTAAAATTCTGGGCAATTCATATAAATGAAATTGTACAATATGGTATTTTGTGCCTGGCTTCTTTCAGTTAGTATTATGTTTTCAGAGTTCATCCGTATTGTATCATGTGTCAGTATTTTAGTCTTTTTTTTATTGCTGGATAATATTCCATTGTGTGGATATACCACATTTTATTCTTTCATCATTTGATGAACATTTGGGTTGTTTCTGCTTCTTGGCTATTATGAAAAATGCTGCTGTGAACATTAACGCACAAGTTTTTGTGTGGATATGTTTTCAGTTCTCTTGGGTATATACCCAGGAATGGAGTTAATGACTCATGGTGAATTTTAAAGGAACTGCTAAACCATTTTCTACAGCAGTGCGTGAAGGTTTCAAGTTCTCCATGTTCCACTACCTTTTTTATGTTAATATCTTCATCACTGGAGTTGTACTTTGTTATCTGTTTTGAAAAACTTCAAATCCACTTCTATTTGAGTTATTTAAAATATGGCAGTTTGAATATGTATATGATACTGTCATTAGACATTTAATTCTAAAACACAAATACCTTTTGCACAACATTAGGACAGTTTAAAAATAAAATTCATCCAGTAGGTGTTTCTTTTTAAAGTGATCTTTAAGAGATTTTTTTCTAATAAGTTCATACCCTCAGGAATAATTTCTTTGCCTTTCCTCCTTTCCTTTTTAATTAATTCCAACAGGTGGCCTTTTTACATACCCTTGCCACCTCATCTAAAACAGCAGTTCTTTGTTACTCCTTATCCCTAAACCCTGCTTTATTTTCTTTGTAACACTTACAAGCTACCTAATATAAACATATCTATTTATTTGCTTCTAGTGGGGAAGGCAGGCAGTAAAATTTTTATTTCATTTTTAAAATTTATTTTTGGCTGCGTTGGGTCTTTGTTGCTGTTTGTGGGCTTTCTCTAGTTGAGATGAGCGGCGCTACTCTTTTTGCGGTGCACAGGCTTCTCATCATGGTGGCTTCTCTTGTTGCGGAGCACAGGCTCTAGGCGTGCAGGCTTCAGTAGTTGCAGCACGTGGGCTCAGTAGTTGTGGTGCATGGGCTTAGTTGCTCCGCGTCATGTGGGATCTTCCCGGACTAGGGATCGAACCCGTGTCCCCTGAATTGGCAGGCAGATTCATTCATTCATTCATTCATTCATTCATTTTATTTATTTATTTATTTATTTATTTATTTATTTAGGCTGCATTGGGTCTTCATTGGTGCACGCGGGCCCCCTCCAGCTGCGGCGCGCAGGGGCCACCCTGCGCCGCAGTGTGCGGGCTTCTCACTGCGGTGGTCTCTCTTGCCACGAAGTGCGGGCTCTAGGCGCATGGGTCTCAGCAGCTGTGGTGCAAGGGCCCAGCTGCCCCAAGGCACGTGGGAGCTTCCCAGACCAGGGATCGAACCCATGTCCCCTGCAATGGCAGGTGGACTCTCAACCACTGCACCACCAGCGAAGTCCCAGGCATTAAAATTAAGCTCCATGACTTTTTGGTTACAGTTGTCTCCCCTAGATCTAGAGCAGTGCTTGGGTTATACTAGGTGTTGAATAATTATTGAAATGAATGAATAAATGAGTATTTTATGCTAATCTGTGTTCTTGAGCTAGGTTATATCACAAAGACTTGTTTTAGGTTTGAATAATGGTAAGAATGATGACTCTGACTTGATTTGTTACTAAACCACTTGGTTCTTCCTCATCCTTCTAGCCTCTGAACAATGGAGTACCCCAAACCACCACTTGGTCCTCTTAGTTTCTCCATCTGTACTTGCCCCGGAATTTACTAGATTTAATGCCATCCACACACTTATGGCTCCCACATTTATGTTACTATCTCTAGCTTCCATCTTCTTCATCTCCAGGCTAGTTTGTTCAGCTTTTACTTGGTGTCTTCAACGGGATATCTGAGGCATCTCAAATATAACGTGTCTAAAACGGAACCTTTGATTCCCTGTTCCCCCTCCTGTACCTCTGCACAGAGTGGGTAATCCATTTTTCTTAATGTTTTCCCTCATCAGTAAATGGGAAATCCTTGCTTCTAGATGCTGAAGTCAGAAAGTGTGACTTCTTTTATTTAATGAATTAGCTCAAATCCTGTGGGTGGTAAATTCAGAACATATCCAGAATCCAGCAGTGTCTCAAGCATTTCCATCACTACTTCTTATGGTGATTATTTCCTTCTGACAGGTCTTCCTGTTTCCTCCTATGCTCCCTCAGCTCCCCCAGCAGTCTAGTCTGTTCCCACCCTATAGCCAGAGCCATCCTTTAAGTCACCTCATGTCACTCCTTTGTTCATAACTGCACAAGGCTCCACATGTTCTGGGCCCTGCTACTTCTTTGATGTCCTCTGTTCCCTCACTTTCACTGCTCACAAAGAGTTTACTTTGAATATTGAATCCCAGACTGCCTAAAATATCCTATATTCATGGAAGTTTAGTGAACTAGAAATGCTGGCTTTGCATGAAATGTATCTATTTTTTTAAAAAAAGCTACTTATTAGAGATGATAGTGTTCTTACTAGCCTGTCTTTGAGTTTCTTGTTAGGTATTCCTCCCGCACTCTTATAGTTGTTTCTGAAAACCAGGTAAAGTTATTAGTGCAGTTTATGTGAGTTTTCAGTGAGCACAGGATATTGGGGCAAAAGGCAGTTTTTTCATATTTTTTTACTAAGCCAGTTTGGTTCCCACAGATGGGGAGATCCACTTTGAATTTACAGATAACCACAAAAACATACTGTAATATTACAAGAATGTTGTTTTTGCATTTGCAGGTCAGTTTTAGTTATTGCTTTATTATTTTCATTTAAGGTTTATAATATTTTTTGTATTGCTATCAACATTAAGAACATGAACCTTTGCTACTTTTTTGCTCAGATAGTTTACGACCAGGAGGATTTTCACAAGGGAGTTAAGGAGTTTGGATTTGACTAGTGGGGATTGGCTGGGTGATATTCAGCTTTTCCTTGGCTGACTGGTCAGGTCTGGTCCTTGTATATGCAGTTTCTTTAATTAGGGTATGGCCAAACGGGGCGGGGGTGTGTGTGGGAATTGCCAATTTTGTCCTTTTTTTTTTTTCTTTTTCAAGATTCAGGCATAAAGGAAAGAAAAGCCTTGCCAAGATACGGAAGGAAGAAAGGACGGGGATCTCTCCTCCTAATCTGGGCCTCCTGTCATGGTAAGTATAGAGAAAGAAGTAACAAAAAAATTGAACTTGAACTCTGTCCTGACAATTAAGTGAATACTAATAAGTTCAGTTACCCATTTTTGTTATTGTGAGAAATCATTTCACTTTTTCTTTCCCAGAAATCTCTTGTCTATTTTCTTTTATTGTTTACTTAGTAGTAATAATTTTAGAATATTCTAGTGTCTTAGAGCAGTTTTGCTTCTATTAACTTTAATCCTGTGAGTTAGATATTGTCTCTTTTCAGTCAGATAGTAAATGGAGTCAAGACTAAAACCCATGTTTCTTGGACTCCAGGGTTCTTATTCCTTTTCTAGGAAGGAAGGTATCGTGAAAAGCTTTTCTCTCTCTCTCTCTGTGTGTGTGTGTGTGTGTGTGTGTGTGTGTGTGTGTGTCTGTGCGCATGTGTGTATTGTGTGTAGGAGACTTATATGGTCATACACATATTCTTTATGAATTTACCTTTCTGGGTAGAAGTAATTCCCTGTCTTCCCTGTCCTGTCTATTTAAGGCATTATTTTTATCCCAGAGAAGATGAAGTAGCTCTGCACACTCCCTGCCTACCTATACGTCTTTGACTAAAATGAGTGTATTTCAGTGACTTGTGGGCCATTTAGGACCCAGTTCAGGCAGAGATGATGGAGCAATGAGCCAGCCACATTTCTATCAATCCTGAGAACATGTAAACCGTGCTCCAAGGTTTAAAAAAGAAATGGTCCTCTGTAATATTGTCCCGCTTCTATCTTGGTGATGTTTTCTAGAACCAAACTCTGTCTCATGCTGGTGCACAAAGAAGGAATTGAAAAGGCCATGTTAATTTCAAGCTTCATTAGGAACATGGGTGGAAAATGCTTTTCAAAATTAAAAACAAACTAAAAACAGAAAAACTAGTTGTATAGAAGTGTCATATTAAAACAATGACAAAGGTAACTGCTCTCATCTTAAATCTTTGCCAGTTTTTTCTTAGTTTGTGGGCATAACAACTTTCTAATGTATCCTATACCCAAACACTAATGAGCTTTTCTTTAGACTATATTTTATTTTATTGGTTTTCACAAGTTTTTAATGAATTGAAAAAGTGTTTGCCTAATATTTTATGGTATGTATGCCAATGCTAATGAGTAGCAAATGGTGGGCTTATGAAAGCAGCTCTGTTCTGTACTGAGGGGTTGTCCTTCGTTGTGTACCACATAGCTACAATGGTGTGGTCCTCATTCTGGTGCTGCTGGGGTCTCTTGTGCCCTGCAGACAGTCTTCCTGGTGCGCTCTGGAGATACTTCTGTGTGCAGTATTTGGGGAGCAGTATGACCATGGGTCTTTTTAAAAAAATCTGTCATAAAGTAGCATTATAACAAGTTTTTACAAGTACTTATTTACAACTCTTCCACCAAAACCCATGGTTGTGTTCCTTTCTAACTAGTTTATGTCCATATGTAGTTGGAATTAAAACATAATTATTTTGCTTATTTCACTAAATAAACATTTTTCACTTGTTGACTCATTGGATTCCTAATGATTTTTTACTAGCTACATATCATTTTGCAAGTTGTTGAATCATTGATTTAAATAAAATTAATTAATATTTTCTTTTGTTTTAGAATTTTGGTTCTGTGTCCTTAATCCTTATTTTTTGTATAGAGAATTCAGAAGTACTGGTTTTTCTTTCTTTTTTTTAGTGTATACTTCTATACTAATTTGAGTAACATCCTCATACTTTTAAAAGTTCTTTTTTTTTTTTTTAACATCTTTATTGGGGTATAATTGCTTTACAGTGGTGTGTTAGTTTCTGCTTTATAACAGAGTGAGTCAGTTATACATATATATATGTTCCCATATCTCTTCCCTCTTTGTCTCCCTCCCTCCCACCCTCCCTATCCCACCCCTCCAGACAGCCACAAAGAACCGAGCCGGTTTCCCTGTGCCATGCGGCTGCTTCCCACTGGCTATCTACCTTACGTTTGTTAGTATATATATGTCCATGTCTCTCTCTCGCCCTAACACACCTCACCCTTCCCCCTCCCCATATCCTCAAGTCTGTTCTCCAGTAGGTCTCTGTCTTTATTCCTGTTTTACCCCTAGGTTCTTCATAACATTTTTTTTTCTTAAATTCCATATATATGTGTTAGCATACGGTATTTGTCCTTCTCTTTCTGACTTACTTCACTCCGTATGACAGACTCTAGATCTATCCACCTCATTACAAATAGCTCAATTTCGTTTCTTTTTATGGCTGAGTAATATTCCATTGTATATATGTGCCACATCTTCTTTATCCATTCATCCGACGACGGGCACTTAGGTTGTTTCCATCTCCGGGCTATTGTAAATAGAGCTGCAATGAACATTTTGGTACATGACTCTTTCTGAATTCTGGTTTCCTCAGGGTATATACCTAGTAGTGGGATTGCTGGGTCATATGGTAGTTCTATTTGTAGTTTTTTAAGGAACCTCCATACTGTTCTCCATAGTGGCTGAACCAATTCACATTCCCACCAGCAGTGCAAGAGTGTTCCCTTTTCTCCACACCCTCTCCAGCATTTATTGTTTCTAGATTTTTTGATGATGGCCATTCTGACTGGTGTGAGATGATATCTCATTGTAGTTTTGATTTGCATTTCTCTAATGATTAATGATGTTGAGCATTCTTTCATGTGTTTGTTGGCAGTCTGTATATCTTCTTTGGAGAAATGTCTATTTAGGTCTTCTGCCCATTTTTGGATTGGGTTGTTTATTTTTTTGTTATTGAGCTGCATGAGCTGCCTGTAAATTTTAGAGATTAATCCTTTGTCAGTTGATTCATTTGCAAATATTTTCTCCCATTCTGAGGGCTGTCTTTTGGTCTTGTTTATGGTTTCCTTTGCTGTGCAAAAGCTTTGAAGTTTCATTAGGTCCCATTTGTTTATTTTTGTTTTTATCTCCATTACTCTAGGAGATGGGTCAAGAAGGATCTTGCTGTGATTTATGTCATAGAGTGTTCTGCCTATGTTTTCCTCTAAGAGTTTGATAGTTTCTGGCCTTACATTTAGGTCTTTAATCCATTTTGAGCTTATTTTTGTGTATGGTGTTAGGGAGTGATCTAATCTCATACTTTTACATGTACCTATCCAATTTTCCCAGCACCACTTATTGAAGAGGCTGTCCTTTCTCCACTGTATATTCCTGCCACCTTTATCAAAGATAAGGTGACCATATGTGCATGGGTTTATCTCTGGGCTTTCTATCCTATTCCATTGATCTATCTTTCTGTTTTTGTGCCAGTACCATACTGTCTTGATTACTGTAGCTTTGTAGTATAGTCTGAAGTCAGGCAGCCTGATTCCTCCAGCTCCATTTTTTGTTCTCAAGATTGCTTTGGCTATTCGGGGTCTTTTGTGTTTCCATACAAATTGTGAAATTTTTTGTTCTAGTTCTGTGAAAAATGCCAGTGGTAGTTTGATAGGGATTGCATTGAATCTATAGATTGCTTTGGGAAGTAGAGTCATTTTCACAATGTTGATTCTTCCAATCCAAGAACATGGTATATCTCTCCATCTGTTTGTATCATCTTTAATTTCTTTCATCAGTGTCTTATAATTTTCTGCATACAGGTCTTTTGTCTCCTTAGGTAGGTTTATTCCTAGATATTTTATTCTTTTTGTTGCAATGGTAAATGGGAGTGTTTTCTTGATTTCACTTTCAGATTTTTCATCATTAGTATATAGGAATGCCAGAGATTTCTGTGCATTAATTTTGTATCCTGCTACTTTACCAAATTCATTGATTAGCTCTAGTAGTTTTCTGGTAGCATCTTTAGGATTCTCTATGTAGAGTATCATGTCATCTGCAAACAGTGACAGCTTTACTTCTTCTTTTCCGATTTGGATTCCTTTTATTTCCTTTTCTTCTCTGATTGCTGTGGCTAAAACTTCCAAAACTATGTTGAATAAGAGTGGTGAGAGTGGGCAACCTTGTCTTGTTCCTGACCTTAGTGGAAATGCTTTCAGTTTTTCGCCATTGAGGATGATGTTGGCTGTGGGCTTGTCATATACGGCCTTTATTATATTGAGGAAAGTTCCCTCTACACCTACTTTCTGCAGGGTTTTTATCATAAATGGGTGTTGAATTTTGTCAAAAGCTTTCTCTGCATCTATTGAGATGATCATATGGTTTTTCTCCTTCAATTTGTTAATATGGTTAATCACATTGATAGATTTGCGTATATTGAAGAATCCTTGCATTCCTGGAATAAACCCCACTTGATCATGGTGTATGATCCTTTTAATGTGCTGTTGGATTCTGTTTGCTAGTATTTTGTTGAGGATTTTTGCATCTATGTTCATCAGTGATATTGGCCTGTAGTTTTCTTTCTTTGTGACATCCTTGTCTGGTTTTGGTATCAAGGTGATGGTGGCCTCGTAGAATGAGTTTGGGAGTGTTCCTCCCTCTGCTATATTTTGGAAGAGTTTGAGAAGAATAGGTGTTAGCTCTTCTCTAAATGTTTGATAGAATTCGCCTGTGAAGCCATCTGGTCCTGGGCTTTTGTTTGTTGGAAGATTTTTAATCACAGTTTCAATTTCAGTGTTTGTGATTGGTCTGTTCATATTTTCTATTTCTTCCTGATTCAGTCTTGGCAGTTTGTGCATTTCTAAGAATTTGTCCATTTCTTCCAGATTGTCCATTTTATTGGCATAGAGTTGCTTGTAGTAATCCCTCATGATTTTTTGTATTTCTGCAGTGTCAGTTGTTACTTCTCCTTTTTCATTTCTGATTCTATTGATTTGAGTCTTCTCCCTTATTTTCTTGATGAGTCTGGCTAATGGTTTATCAATTTTGTTAATCTTCTCAAAGAACCAGCTTTTAGTTTTATTGATCTTTGCTATTGTTTCCTTCATTTCTTTTTCATTTATTTCTGATCTGATTTTTATGATTTCTTTCCTTCTGCTAACTCTGGGGTTTTTTTGTTCTTCTTTCTCTAATTGCTTGAGGTGCAAGGTTAGGTTGTTTATTCGAGATGTTTCCTGCTTCTTAAGGTGGGCTTGTATTGCTATAAACTTCCCTCTTAGAACTGCTTTTGCTGCATCCCATAGGTTTTGGGTCGTTGTATCTCCATTGTCATTTGTTTCTAGGTATTTTTTAATTTCCTCTTTGATTTCTTCAGTGATCACTTCGTTACTAAGTAGTGTATTGTTTAGCCTCCATGTGTTTGTATTTTTTACTGCTCTTTTCCTATAATTGATATCTAATCTCATGGCGTTGTGGTCGGAAAAGATACTTGATATAATTTCAATTTTCTTAAATTTACCAAGGCTTGATTTGTGACCCAAGATATGATCTATCCTGGAGAATGTTCCATGAGCACTTGAGAAAAATGTGTATTCTGTTGTTTTTGGATGGAGTGTCCTATAAATATCAATTAAGTCCATCCTGTTTAATGTATCATTTAAAGCTTGTGTTTCCTTATTTATTTTCATTTTGGATGATCTGTCCATTGGTGAAAGTGGGGTGTTGAAGTCCCCTACTATGAATGTGTTACTGTCGATTTCCCCTTTTATGGCTGCTAGTTTTTGCCTTATGTATTGAGGTGCTCCTATGTTGGGTGCATAAATATTTACAATTGTTATATCTTCTTCTTGGATCGATCCCTTAATCATTATGTAGTGTCCTTCTTTGTCTCTTCTGATAGTCCTTATTTTAAAGTCTATTTTGTCTGATATGAGAATTGCTACTCCAGCTTTCTTTTGGTTTCCATTTGCATGGAATATCTTTTTCCATCCCCTTACTTTCAGTCTGTATGTGTCTCTAGGTCTGAAGTGGGTCTCTTGTAGACAGCATATATATGGGTCTTGTTTTTGTATCCATTCAGCCAATCTGTGTCTTTTGGTGGGAGCATTTAGTCCATTTACATTTAAGGTAATTATCGATATGTATGTTCCTATTCCCATTTTCTAAATTGTTTTGGGTTCGTTATTATAGGACTTTTCCTTCTCTTGTGTTTTTGTCTAGAGAAGTTCCTTTAGCATTTGTTGTAAAGCTGGTTTGGTGGTGCTGAACTCTCTCAGCTTTTGCTTGTCTGTAAAGGTTTTAATTTCTCCATCAAATCTGAATGAGATCCTTGCTGGGTAGAGTAATCTTGGTTGCAGGTTTTTCTCCTTCATCACTTTCAGTATGTCCTGCCACTCCCTTCTGGCTTGTAGAGTTTCTGCTGAGAGATCAGCTGTTAACCTTATGGGGATTCCCTTGTGTGTTATTTGTTGTTTTTCCCTTGCTGCTTTTAATATGCTTTCTTTGTATTTAGTTTTTGACAGTTTGATTAATATGTGTCTTGGCGTATTTCTCCTTGAATTTATCCTGTATGGGACTCTCTGTGCTTCCTGGACTTGATTAACGATTTCCTTTCCCATATTAGGGAAGTTTTCAACTATAATCTCTTCAAATATTTTCTCAGTCCCTTTCTTTTTCTCTTCTTCTTCTGGAACCCCTATAATTCGAATGTTGGTGCGTTTAATGTTGTCCCAGAGGTCTCTGAGACTGTCCTCAGTTCTTTTCATTCTTTTTTCTTTATTCTGCTCTGCAGTAGTTATTTCCACTATTTTATCTTCCAGGTCACTTATCCGTTCTTCTGCCTCATTTATTCTGCTATTGATCCCATCTAGAGTATTTTTCATTTCATTTATTGTGTTGTTCATCATTGTCTGTTTCATCTTTATTTCTTCTAGGTCCTTGTTAACTGCTTCTTGCATTTTGTCCATTCTATTTCCAAGATTTTGGATCATCTTTACTATCATTATTCTGAACTCTTTTTCAGGTAGACTGCCTATTTCCTCTTCATTTGTTAGGTCTGGTGGGTTTTTATCCTGCTCCTTCATCTGCTGTGTGTTTTTCTGTCTTCTCATTTTGCTTATCTTACTGTGATTGGGTTCACCTTTTTGCAGGCTGCAAGTTCGTAGCTCCCGTTGTTTTTGATGTCTGTCTCCAGTGGCTAAGGTTGGTTCAGTGCGTTGTGTAGGCTTCCTGGTGGAGGGGACTAGTGGCTGTGTTGTGGTGTATGAGGCTAGATCTTGTCTCTCTAGTGGGCAGGTCCACGTCTGGTGGTGTGTTTTGGGGTGTCTGTGGACTTATTATGATTTTAGGCAGCCTCTCTGCTAGTGGGTGGGGTTGTGTTCCTGTTTTGCTATATGGTTGGCATAGGTTGTCCAGCACTGTAGCTTGCTGGTCGTTGAGCGAAGCTGGGTGCTGGTGTTGAGATGGAGATCTCTGGGAGATTTTCGCCGTTTGATATTATGTGGGGCTGGGAGGTCTCTTCTTGACGAGTGTTCTGAAGTTGGCTCTCCCACCTCAGAGGCAGAGTCCTGACTCCTGGCTGGAGCAGCAAGAGCCTTTCATCCACTCGGCTCAGAATAAAAGGGAGAGAAAGTAGAGAGAATTAGTATAAGTAGGAGGAAATAGGAAAGAAAGAAAGAAAGAAAGAAAGAGAGGAGGGAAGGAAGGAAGGAGGGAAGGAAGAAAGAAAGAAAGAAGAAAAGAAAGGAAGAAGGCAAGAAGGAAAGAAAGGAGGGAGGGAGGGAGGAGGGAAGGAAGGAAGGAATGAGGGAAGGAAGGAAAAAATACAGAAAGAAAGAAGATACAGTAAAATAAAATAAAGTATAATAAAGTTATTGAATTAAAAAAATAATTATTTAGAGGAAAAAAAAAAGGGAAGGATAGAACCTTAGGACAAATGGTGGAAGCAAAGTTATAGAGACAAAATCTTACATAGAAGCATACACATATACCCTCACAAAAAGAGGTAAAGTGGAAAAAATCATAAAACTTGCTCTCCAAGTCCACCTCCTCAATTTGGGACGATTCGTTGTCTCAAAAAGGGAAGGAAGGAAGGAAAGATAGAAAGAAGGTAAAGTATAACAGAGTTCTTTAAATTAAAATTAATTATTAAGAAAAAAATTAAAAAAAAAAATGGTCGGATAGAACGCTGGGACAAATGGTGGAAGCAAACCTATACAGACAAGATCTCACACAGAAGCATACACATACACATTCACAAAAAGAGGAAAAGGGGAAAAAATCATAGATCTTGCTCTAGAAGTCCGCCTCCTCAATTTGGGATGATTCGCTGTCTATTCATGTATTCCACAGAGGCAGGGTACATCAAATTGATTGTGTAGCTTTAATCCGCTGTTTCTGAGGCTGCTGGGAGAGATTTCCCTTTTTCTTCTTTGTTCTCACAGCTCACAGGGGCTCAGCTTTCGACTTGGCCCTGCCTCTGCGTGTAGGTCGCTGGAGGGCGTCTGCTTTTTGCTCAGACAGGACGGCGTTAAAGGAGCCGCTGACTCGGGGGCTCTGGCGCTCTCAGGCCGGGGGCAGGGAGGGGCACGGAGTGCGGAGCGGTCCTGCGGCGGCAGAAGTCGGCGTGACGTTGCCCCAGCCTGAGGCCCGCCGTGTGTTCTCCCTGAGAAATTGTCCCTGGATCCCGGGAACCTGGCAGTGGCGGGCTGCACAGGCTCCCCTCGCGCCCGTCTCTGGAGCTCCTTTAGGCAGCGCTCTTAAAACCCCTCTCCTCGCGCACCAGGAAACACAGAGGCAAGAAAAGGTCTCTTGCCTCTTGGGTAGGTCCAGACTTTTCCCCGGACTCCCTCCCGGCTAGCCGTGGCGCACTAACCCCTTCGGGCTATGTTCAAGCCGCCAACCCCAGTCCTCTCCCTGAGCTCCGACCGAAACCGAAACCGAGCCTCAGCTCGCAGCCCCGCCCGCCCCCGGCGGGTGAGCACACGAGCCTCTCGGGCTGGTGAGCGCCGGTCGGCGCCGATCCTCTGTGCGGGAATCTCTCCGCTTTGCCCTCCGCGCCCCTGTTGCTGTGCTGTCCTCCGCGGCTCCGAAGCTCCCCGCTCCGCCTCCCGCAATCTCTGCCCGCGAAGGGGCTCCTAGTGTGTGGAGACCTTTCCTCCTTCACGGCTCCCTCCCACGGGTGCAGGTACCGTCCTTATCCTTTTGTCTCTGTTTATTCTTTTTTCTCTTGCCCTACCCAGGTACGTGGGGAGTTTCTTGCCTTTTGGGAGGTCTGAGGTCTCCTGCCAGCGTTCAGTAGGTGTTCTGTAGGAGTTGCTCCACGTGTAGATGTATTTCTGGTGTATCTGTGGGGAGGAAGGTGATCTCTGCGTCTTACTCCTCCGCCGTCTTGGAAAGAGTCCCTTTTAAAAGTTCTTAAATGAGATTGAGGTTTTTGGGGGAGATTAAGCATTAGGAAGATGTTTTCATGTTTCATTATGGAAAATCTCAAGCCTGTGCAAATTGAGAATAGTATGATGAACCCTCATATATGCATCAACCAGCTGCAATAATCATCAGTTCATGGCCACACTTGTTTCTTCTGACTCCCTCACCCACACCTCTTTGTATTATTTTGAAACAGATCACAAACATTCTATCAAGGGAAATTTATTTTTATCGCCTTTAATACCAGTCTTAAGAATGATAAATTGACAGACTGACAGTCACTTTAACTTTTACATTTGTCAAATGTTCCTACAGATATTTCACTCTGAAGTATAGTTTTTTTTTAATCCTGGAAGGGTGTATATAAATTCAGTTTATAGGCATTTCCACTGGTCAGCCTCTACTTGCCATGTTCTTTAAATATTTATCTCTAATGTTGACTTCTGAGGTATAGACTTAAGTCTCTTACCTGCATAGTTTAGTGAGTAGCAGAAATTAGCCTGGAACTGTGGTGACTGATCCCTTTTCAAGATTTTATAGGTGACCCCATATGGCGCTGGTGGAGATTAAGTACCACCAGATTCCACAATGCCTGGTGTTCCTCAGCAATAGCAGGAAATTGACCATGTGGAATACATTCTCCTACTAATAAACTACTGCCTATAGCTAGCCTAGGAGAAATTTGTTTTCAAGCCTCTTATCAGGCTAACACTTGACAGACTTTTTCTTTTTTTTTTTTTTAGTACATTTATTTATTTATTTATGGCTTTGTTGGGTCTTCGTTGCTCCACACGGGCTTTCTCTAGTTGCGGTGAGCGGGGTCTACTCTTCATTGCAGTGTGCGGGCTTCTCATTGTGGTGGCTTCTCTTGTTGCAGAGCATGGGCTCTAGGCACGCGGGCTTCAGTAGTTGTGGCATGCGGGCTCAGTAGTTGTGGCTTGTGGGCTCTAGAGCACAGGCTCAGTAGTTATGGCTCATGGGCTTCGTTGCTCTGTGGCATGTGGGATCTTCCCGGACCAGGGTTTGAACCCGTGTCCCCTGCATTGGCAGGTGGATTCTTAACCACTGTGCCACCAGGGAAGTCCCCAGACTTTTTCTTCCTTGCCTTTTGTCTCCTTCCAGCTCTTCCTCCATCAGCCATCTCAAGTTTGTCCTCCCTTTTACATATGAAGCTCAGAAACTGTAATAAATTAGGTAGTTGATTCAGCTTATGTTTAGCCAAGTAATGTTTTTACCTTTCTTCTTGGAAAGTCTATGAATAGTTTATCCTAATCCTTGGGGATTAAATGCATTTTTATGTATTGTGTTGGCCATAAAGTTCATTCGGATTTCTCTAAGATCTTGTGGGAAAATCCGAACGAACTTTTTGGCCATCCAATGTAAGGGGGAAAATCAGTCCAGAAGCCGTACAGGTAACATGAACTGAGACAGTTTTATTTAAAAAAGCATTTATTTCATTTGACTGTGAAATATTATTTCTTTATGCTCATCTTGTTTGCCAAATTCTCAATTCTCTTATGCTGAAAATCATTTGTTCCATTTTCAGTTTTCGGTAACTGCTTTGGTTATATGCACTGGCCTGGATTAGCCCCCAAGTAAATGTGCCAGCAG
>NW_006788040.1:4113274-4127392 GCF_000442215.2 Lipotes vexillifer
GAATTGATAAATGGCTTCTCTAGTTTTTTTGTTGTTGATGTTTTTTAAGCCTGCTATATTATTTCAGTTCTATGCTATTTAGAGGTCAGTAAAAATCTAGTCCAGGAATCACTTAAAGAATTAATGATGTGTCAGATGATCTTGAAGAGAATAAAAGTTTAGGCCTTATATATTTAGGTGAGTTTAAAAAGTTAATGTGATGCTGAGAAAGCATGTTTACAGTGTACTTTAATGTAATAATTTTTAAAAGCCCCCCCCATATTTTACAGCTTTTCCTGCCTATCCCCTATTGGTTTATGAGAAAAACTTCCTAAATTCAAGTTTTTTCATATCTTTTCTCTTTAGTGCTGAGTGTAAATACTCAGTGTTCTTTAAGTCAAGAACTACATCTTAAGAATGGAAATAGAATTGGTTAAAAGAAAAAAAGGTAACATTTATAGAAAAATTGAGTTCCTTTCAAATATGTCCCTTATGTTCCTTTCAAATATGTTCCTTTCAAATATGTTCCTTTCAAATATGTTCCTTTCAAATATGTCCCCTATGTCCCTTATTCCTTCACCCAATCATTGACCTCAGAGGAAGTAAGTAGAAAGGAATAAAATGGAACAGATTGACACAAAACTCTTCATATAACAAGTTATTTTGGTGTTTATAGAAGTGGAGTCATTCTTCATACACCCTAGGTAATTATATTTCTTGAGGCTCCGAGCCATGTCATATCAACCTTACTAAAACACACCAACTTCATTAAACTTTTATTTATTTATTGCTATAAATAACTGAATAGATTTTTATACTTTTGCTTTAGAAATTATTTGATTATCAGCTATGATTTCTTGACAGTCATGGTGAATACTTAGCAGTGTCACTTCCCTAGGACTGCTAAGTATATAACAAGTTTTATATTTTTGGTAGCATTTTATGAACCATTTATAAAGTTGTTACAGTTTTATTTTTAGAATTTGAAGCCGCTAATTTCTTTATACATTTTAAGTATCAAACTTTGTAGAAGTTTGTACCTCAAGATAAAACCTGTGCCTCAAGATAAAATGGCCCCTTAGAGGGGTTGGAATGGGCCCAGTCAGAGTAGCGAAGATACGGTTTTATGGGTAGTAGCTGAGTGAGTGAGTGTTGTTGAAGTCTCTGTATGGCTGTTCGTTTCATCACTAGGTGACTGGTTTTATAGAAAGCCTGACTGCAGATTAAACAGCTTTAATTGGTACAGTCAGTGGTACCACATCCATGGATTCCCCGATTAATCGGGGAAAATTACAGAAAGTTCCAAAAAGCAACACCTGAATGTGCTGTGCACCAGCAACTATTTACATAGCATTTACTTTATATTAGGTTTTATAAGTAATCTAGAGGTGATTTAAAGTATACTGGAGGATGAGCATAGGTTATATGCAAATACTGTATACCTTTTTTATATAAGGGCTTTGAATATCCATGGGAGGGCTGTGTGTCCTGGAACCTATCCCCCTCAGATACTGAAGGACGAATGTGGTTAGTAGTGGATTATAGTAGAGCAGCAATTCTCAAAGTCTTTGGTCTGAGGACCTCTTTTTACATTCTTGACTTATTGAGGGCCCCAAAGAGCTTTTGTTTATGTAGGGTGTGTCTGTCTGTATTTACTATCTTAGAAGTTAAAAGTTGGGCTTCCTTGCTGGCACAGAGGTTAAGAATCCGCCTGCCAATGCAGGGGACGCGGGTTCGATCCCTGGCCCGGGAAGATCCCACATGTCACAGAGCAACTAAGCCCGTGCACCACAACTACTGAGCCTGTGCTCTAGAGCCCGTGAGCCACAACTGTTGAGCCCACGTGCCACAACTACTGAAGCCTGTGCACCTAGAGCCTGTGCTCTGCAACAAGAGAAGCCACGACAATGAGAGGCCGCACACCGCAACGAAGAGTAGCCCCCGCTTGCCGCAACTAGAGAAAGCCTGCGCGCAGCAACAAAGACCCAACACAGCCAAGGAAAAAAAACAAATTTATTAAACAATAAATAAATAATAAATTTATTTTTAAAAAGTTAAAGCTGAGAAATCTTTAAAATGTTCATTAATTCATTTAAAAATAACAACCAGTTAAATGTTACCATAACATTTTTTATGAAAATTAACTTTTTCCTTATCCGACAATAATTAATATAGAAGAGTAGCATTGATTTTTACAGTTTTTGGTTTTTTTTTGTTTTTTTTCGGTACGCGGGCCTCTCACTGCTGTGGCCTCTCCCGTTGCGGAGAACAGGCTCTGGACGCACAGGCTCAGTAGCCACGGCTCACGGGCCCGGCCGCTCCGCGGCACGTGGGATCTTCCCAGACTGGGGCACGAACCCATGTCCCTTGCATCGGCAGGTGGACTCTCAACCACTGCGCCACCAAGGGAAGCCCTTTACAGTTTTTTTTTAAATGTTTGGCTTAATAGATGACAGCTGGATTCTCATACCTACTTCTACATCCAATTTGTTACAGTATGTTTTTTTTAAATAAGTAAATCCAGCCTCACAGAGATTCATAGTTAGAAAAGGGAAGAGTATTTTAATAGTTTTTCCAGGTAGTTGTGTGTATTCTTCTATTATACTACATCAAAACTTGACAAGTGTCAGTTCTTTTTAATAAATTTATTTATTTATTTATTTTTGGCTGCTTTGGGTCTTTGCTGTGCACGGGCTTTCTCTAGTTGTGGTGAGCGGGGGCTACTCTTCGTTGCAGTGCGTGGGCTTCTCATCGCGGTGGCTTCTCTTGTTGCAGAGCACCGGCTCTAGGCATGCGGGCTTCAGTAGCTGTGGCTTGCTGGCTCTAGAGCGCAGGCTCAGTAGTTGTGGCCTATGGGCTTAGTTGCTCCATGGCATGTGGGATCTTCCTGGACCAGGGCTTAAACCCATGTCCCCTGCCTTGGCAGGCAAATTCTTAACTACTGCTCCACCAGGGAAGCCCCGACGAGTATCAGTTCTTTGAAGGTTAGTTTCAGTGTGGAATCTGAAGCCATATCAGCGAACTTTTTGTATTATGTTAAAACCATAGGTCTGTCTTGCACTTTAAATTAATCTTTTATCCGTGCATAATTTTGTAACATCAAGAATAGGTCATTTAGGGGCTTCCCTGTTGGCGCAGTGGTTGAGAGTCCGCCTGCCAATGTGGGGGACACGGGTTCGTGCTCCGGTCCGGGAAGATCCCACATGCTGTGGAGCGGCTGGGCCCGTGAGCCATGGCCGCTGAGCCTGCACGTCTGGAGCCTGTGCTCCGCAACGGGAGAGGCCACAACAGTGAGAGGCCCGCGTACCGCAAAAAGAAAAAAAAAAAAAGAATAGGTCATTTTGAAAATAATGAGGAATGAGAAAATAATGAGTAAAGCAGATCTTCCAAATGTCGACATATTTCGTGATAAAATTTCTTTAAAAAATCACCCTTGGGGACTTCCCTGGTGGAGCAGTGGTTAAAAATCCGCCCGCCAGTGCAGGGGATACGGGTTCGATCCCTGGTCCAGGAAGATCCCACATGCTGTGGAGCACTTAAGCCTGTGTGTCACAACTGCTGAGCCTGTGCTCTAGAGCCCATGAGCCACAACTACTGAGCCCGGGTGCCATGACTACTGAAGCCCATGCGCCTAGAGCCCGTGCTCCACAACAGGAGAAGCCCCCACAATGAGAAGCCCATGCACCGCAACAAAGAGTAGCCCCCACTCTCCGCAACTAGAGGGAAAGCCCGCATGCAGCAACGCAGACAAAAACAAACAAAAAACCTTGAGTATTGTTTGTTTATAGATAGGATTTTTCTTTCTTTGAGATTAAAAAATTGTTAGAAGTGTGATAAGTAGCATGTGTGGAAATGTCCACTAACTAGTGGTTGTACTTCTTACTGGTGCTGTCAGTTTAACATGATATGGTTTTGCTTATATGAAATTTGCTGTGTAAACAGATTCCATTATAATTTAAAGTCAGACTTTCCAACAGATTGCTTTTTCCCCCTGGTCTTCCTATACCATAAAAATTCATAATGTAGAAGGCTACTTTTTAATATAAATTATAATTAGTTCAATTCACGTGCCATTTAGATTATAATTTATTGTTTCTTTGAAATTGCCTTAATAGAAATATATCTAATTTGTAATATAAAGCAGATTATGCTAGGCGTAGTGGTTCACACATGTTTTCAGTTTGAGAATTCACTTAAGTTTACATTAAAAAGAAAAAAACTTTCTGTTATGGAAAGTTCACATATAACCAAAGTAGACACAGTGGTATAGTGAACTCTCACTTAAAAGTTGCATGAATTATCCCTCATGGACAGTTCTGTTTCATTTATGCCCCATTCCCTTCCCTCTCCAATTATTTTGAAGCAAATTCCAGACGTGAGTCACATCATTTCATTTTTATATAATGCAGAATGTATCTTTCAAAAATAAGAATTGAAGGTTATAACTTAAGAGAAAAAAGCCACTGTATCTTGGTTTCTCTTAAAAGTAATATACTAAGAACTTATTAGTGCTTAATAGAAATGTTCTTAACTACTTTCACTTTTTTTTTGGCATTGGTGTGTTCCCCATCTAAAGGCGCCTAATGTATTAGATGGAACGCTCTTGGGGGTGAATATATTTTCATTGAGCTTTCTGCCAGTCCACCTTGGTCACTGGACTCTCACTGTTATTATGCTCCTAGACATGGCAGAAAAACCCAGTATGGATGAGTAGGAGCTTTGAAATTATTTAAACATTTGGGTTTTTCCAGGATGAAGAGACTCGGCACAGCCTTGAGTGCATCCAGGCCAATCAGATCTTTCCCAGGAAGCAGCTGATCCGGGAGGATGAGAATCTTCAGGTAATTTCAGGCCACTTTTGATTGTGAAATAAGTATTAAGCATCATAGTAACAATGTAGCAGAGCTAATGGATTCAAATAATGTACTATATATAGGAAAATATGTATTAGAAAAATATATTTTTTCCTGAGCCATACACATAATAGAAATATAAGCTGGAAAACATCTCTCCTTTTAGAAAGACTTTTTTTCCTGAGAATTCACTGAGATGATCATCTCTGTGTCATTCCTTCTGTAGTCTAGAATATGAATAACTAGGTTTTATGAATCTTGAATCTTGTGGGTGTAAACCCATTCTCTTTAGGTCCCTTACCCATTTATGTACTGTTTTTGAGTGACAGTGTTTATCATCCATTCACCTGACCTGTGTTTGAACACTTTGCTTTACTGCTTCAAAACTCTGAAGGGTTTCTTCTTCCAATTTGAAGGTTCCTTTCCTTGAACTTCATGGAGAAAGCACAGAGTATGTGGGCCGTGCTGAGGATGCCATCATTGCCCTTTCTAATTACAGACTTCACATCAAGTTCAAGGAGTCTCTGGTTAACGTAAGTGTTTCTCAGCTGTTCTCCCACTAAAGTAGATGGAGAAAGGAAGTATTCAATAAAAAAACTTGTTAATGTTCTCAAAGAGAGGAGTGTTATATGGGGTTTGGTTTGAAAACCTTGTGTTCTCTGCTTTTCTCTCACTTAATTTAAGCACTCAGGGATACTAGGTTAGCAAGCAACTCTTGTGCTTGATTTAAAATGATACATGTAGTTGTCAGCTAGGGTGTCCATTGTCTACTAACACTGCATGAATTGCAGTAGATAATGTACCATTAAGCTTTGTAAGGGTGCAAAGGCTGTGTAGGCTTTTATTCCTCAATTTTTAGTAGTTGCTGACTGCCTCAGTTGAGAGAATTTCCTGGACCTTAATGTCAAATGTTGAGTTGTACTTTGAGCTCAGTGCAGACTTCTGTTACAGGATGAAGTTATTCTAATGGCTCCTTAGTGTTATTAAGTATAAATGTCAAGTACAATGTGTATCTGCATAATGGACTATATATTGCTGAAGAGAAGGAAGGCTTTCAGTTTTCAAGTGCATTTACCCTTTTCAATTATGAGGGTATTCTCAGTGAACTGGTTCTTCCAGCACACTTGCCATCATTAATAGTTTTCAATAAACGTGCCTTTCACCACAAAAATGTGAAGGTTCATGTATTTCAACCAAATGAATGCCTTCTTCCTTCCTCACTGGACCGTATTGTGGCTTTTTGCACTTTGGTTCTAGCACAGAGAAGTGTATTATGACATCTTGTAAAAGCTCAGGACTGTAGTTTCATTCAGATTGTGTGTTTTGGGCTTCATTTTGGGATTCTTAGAAAAAGTTTACTCAGCCATCCAGAAGTTACCCAATTCCTTCATCATATTTTTCCCTTGTTAAGACTCAAATGGCTGATATTTTCTTTGTGGTTGGCATTTATTATTTTAGTATTTATTATTATTCTTTGTAGTTAAGCATTTACATCCAGGAATCATTGTGGCCTGAATTCCTTCTGGTTTCTAGATTTGGGCTATGATCATATCTGTTATGTTAGTTTTCTCCCTATCAGCTAAAAATACACACTGGATTCATCAAGGAAAGAGGCATGTTGTGCTTTCTTACCATATAGCACTGTATTCAGAAGGGCCCATTTGGAATTGGGTGGCCATGATAGGAGGGGACAGGATTGAATCTCCTATAACATTCCAGCAACCAGACGTTTCCTACCAGCTACTGTGGAAATAATGACAGTAATAATTAGTAGAATTGCCCAATTTAATTTTGTGTTTAAACTGTGTTTAAATGTCTAGAATTGATGAAATTGTAATTAAATTGCATGTGGAGATACTTTAGTTTCATATCATTGCATTTTTCCATACAGTCCTCTGTCTCTCAGCTTTTTGGTTTATGGCGAAGTATTTCAGAGACTATTTTTAGATCTATTTGGGAATATGGTCTATTGGAGAGAAAGCATGATTTGATCATGTCATTCACCAGCCTGAAGCCCTTCAGTGTTTCTTAACTACTTCTAAGATGAAGTTACTTAGCATGGTATGATCCTTGGTCCCTGACAGCTTTTCTGTATCCCTCTTTTCCCCCTTCTTCCCTTTGTATTGGTAAAACCACCCTCCTTGGAATCTCAGACATACTTTACACCTCTGAGTTCTCTTTTCTCCTACCCAGGGAACTTCTCTTCATCTGTTAAAACCCAGTTCAGGTGATAAATTCTTCTGTGAAGCCTTTCTCAATCTTAGTTCCCTCCCTGACAGTTTATTACCTTCTCTTCTGGCTTTTTCTGTATCTTGAACATACCTTTACAACATTTACCAGATATGCTGTAATTTTTTGTTTATTCATCTTTGTATCTTCAGAATCCAGCATGTTTACTGGTGCCATGGTATTCAGTAAATACTAAAGTGAATTGAAGTTAATAGGGATCTGAATTAGACCATTTTTAAACCCCCTTTGGGTTTAAAGTTCATTTTAAAACATACTTCTGTGTAAATATGCCTGTGTCATCTTGTCTCTTAACAGTAGCTGTATGAGTAGGTCGTTTACTGGAATTGTTGGTCCCCCACTGTGATTGAGGTACAGTGCTTAAGAAAACTTACCCCTGTTCTTAACTTTTGACTCATTTCTTCACCTAAAAGTGCTTTCCATTTAGCATTATAACCCTCTAAGGCATAGAGCCTGCATGTCACGTTTTAAAAAGCCCAAGTTAATGGTTTTGCACAGAAAAATTGTGCAAAAGTATTTTGGCGTTGCAGTGACTTTAAACATTTCAGGTTGAGAGCGACTAGGACTTCTTCATACAAGTACGTTAATCACATCGCAGTTAGTGCTAAGGTTCCTAAAACCTGTGGTTACTCCAGGAAACAATAGCTCCTCCTACACTGGGTCTTCCCTCAGCAGATGAGTATTTCAGTAAAATCTGTGAGATTAAGAGACCCCCCCCCTTTAAAGGTTATTATATCTAAATCAAACATAAATCTACCATCACCCAGATGTGCCAGTATATATTGTGGCATGCTCCAGTTTGCATCATTTTGTAAATCAACACACATCATTTTGTATGCTTTTGAATCAGCACATTTAGCACTTTAGAGAATGACTTACTGTCATGCTTTAAATAGCTACCTGATAATCATATATTCTCTGTTAATTTCACAGCAGCGCTGAGATACATCATTACTTTAATGCACACACATTCACTGGATATCAAGTTTCCAGTTTCTAGGGTAAAGAACCTCTAGTACAGTTCAGTTGTAGCATTTAAGGTATGAATTGCTCCTATTCTGTGCTTTTCCCAAACTGTATTTTTACATATGTACAGGTAATTTGCTCAACTAATTTATAAACAAGTAAGTGTTCAAGTGGAGTTCATGAAATTTTTAAACAATTCTTGTTGTGTAATTCAATAGACCGCCTCTCAGTCTGCTGCTTCTGCAATCCCAGTAAGTAGCATGAGAATTCTAGGCGGTTGTTGCACCTGTGCTTGGAACAAACTGGTTTTGAGTGTCAGATGCTCACCTTGCAAATCAGCAAAGTGTGTCATCTCTGCATGAGTCCCTTCCCTCATATTAGACAAAGTTCTAGTGGTTTCCTATATGAGGACAATTTGTGGGGTGGGGATAAAGCCACACAGTTTAAACATAAGTGGGTGGGATTGTGACCTTCAAAAAATGTAAACTGAATTTCAACCAGAAATAATTTGTAAAGTCAATGTGAGTATTTAAAAGGACATTAAAACTCCATTTCCAGACTGCTCTGTTAATGCTTCTTAGGAACAAGCTGGAAGTATACTAGGAAACACTTTCCTTAGCATTTTCCTAGATTCTTTCCATTGCCTAACTATTGTAACATCAAAAATCTTCATTCCCCAAGTATCAAAAGGAGGTTATTGTTAACAATGCACTTTGGCCTTAGCATTCATAAATCAGAAGAGCTTCTGAAACCAGTGCTGGAAGAGTATCTTGTAAATACCACAGGTGAGCAATAAAGAGTTTGGGTCTTTAACCTGTGACAGTCTTCTTCCTCTGACAGTTTTTTTTTTTTTTTTTTTTTTTTTTTTGCCCCGGGCTTCTCATTGTTGTGTCCTCTTCCGTTGCGGAGCACAGGCTCCAGACGCGCAGGCTCAGTCGCCATGGCTCACGGGCCCAGCAGCTCCGCGGCATGTGGGATCTTCCCGGACCGGGGCACGAACCCATGTCCCCTGCATCAGTGGGCGGACTCTCAACCACTACACCACCAGGGAAGCTCCCTCTGACTGGTTTTTAAGTCATAAGAGTTAGAGCCCAGATATTCCAGTGTGTTACAGATTTTAGGTTGAGACTCATTACATTATTTTTTACTCTGCTATTGCCAGTTTTACCTCACATGTGTATGCAAGATTAGTACTTCCCATTCATGGTATAAAAAGGGCATTTGTTTTTAAAAGGTATACATTATCCCACTTTTAAATTCTGGTGCTTAAAAAATAATTCACACACACACCCCCACCCACCCAGAATGAATTATGGTAAATATAGTAGGATATGATATAAAATTCCCTCTGGAATGAGACAGTACTGTGGGTCTTTTATACTTGTGCATGTCTATTAAATTTTTTAACTGCCGCTCTTCTGCTTTTTTGGATTGATGCTCTTATGAGTTTTGGTGTACATGATATAACTTTGACCTTTTGAGGAATTGATTAACAGCACTGAGTGTGTTTGATGTATTTTGAGCATGAGTTTGGTGGGTTTTATAAGAGGAAAAGCACTGTAATGGGAGATAGAATTGCCTGGCAGGTAGAAGGCAGAGGAGAAAGGAGCAAAAAGAAAATGAGTTGCTACAAAACACTGAATCAGTGGATAAGAGAGGATTTGAATGTGACTTTAGATTTCTTTGAATTGCCTCTAAGGAATCTTGGTTTACATTCTGTTTTCCTCTTGAAGATCCCTGGTAAAGAGGCTAGTACTTAATTGTGCTCCACGGCATGTGGGTCTTCCCGGACCGGGGCACGAACCCATGTCCCCTGCATCAGTGGGCGGACTCTCAACCACTACACCACCAGGGAAGCTCCCTCTGACTGGTTTTTAAGTCATAAGAGTTAGAGCCCAGATATTCCAGTGTGTTACAGATTTTAGGTTGAGACTCATTACATTATTTTTTACTCTGCTATTGCCAGTTTTACCTCACATGTGTATGCAAGATTAGTACTTCCCATTCATGGTATAAAAAGGGCATTTGTTTTTAAAAGGTATACATTATCCCACTTTTAAATTCTGGTGCTTAAAAAATAATTCACACACACACCCCCACCCACCCAGAATGAATTATGGTAAATATAGTAGGATATGATATAAAATTCCCTCTGGAATGAGACAGTACTGTGGGTCTTTTATACTTGTGCATGTCTATTAAATTTTTTAACTGCCGCTCTTCTGCTTTTTTGGATTGATGCTCTTATGAGTTTTGGTGTACATGATATAACTTTGACCTTTTGAGGAATTGATTAACAGCACTGAGTGTGTTTGATGTATTTTGAGCATGAGTTTGGTGGGTTTTATAAGAGGAAAAGCACTGTAATGGGAGATAGAATTGCCTGGCAGGTAGAAGGCAGAGGAGAAAGGAGCAAAAAGAAAATGAGTTGCTACAAAACACTGAATCAGTGGATAAGAGAGGATTTGAATGTGACTTTAGATTTCTTTGAATTGCCTCTAAGGAATCTTGGTTTACATTCTGTTTTCCTCTTGAAGATCCCTGGTAAAGAGGCTAGTACTTAATTGTGAAAGAAAAACTAAAGTAGAGCTCACACAGAAGGGAAGGGCATCTTAGAGGAAGAAAGAAAGGAGTACCATATGTAATGGAAGGACCCTGAGCTACAGGACAGCCATGGATTCTTGTCCTGATTTGCCACTAGCTTTAGTGTAGTGGCTTAACCTTCCTGGGCTATAAAATGGTCTGGCTCTTGTGTCTGTAATTCTTTGTTATGAGGTTGAATATTGGGTATGTCTAGTTACAGAAATGGTAAGAGATCCTCCTAATATGTGATGAAAGTTGAGAAACCTAAATTAGTGGACTTGCCTTTAAAAAAGTAGAGAACCTTATGTTTTGGTTGGATGTATGAAGAGGAAAAGAAGCCTATCTCGGGCTTTTTAGAAGAGGAGGCAGTCTGGGGGCAGGGGTGCATTGAAGAGTGACATTGAGGTGAAAGGGGAAGAAAAAAGGGAGATACTCATTTGATATAAAATCACGTATTTCCCTTTTAGGTCCTTGTTCTTGCTGCATATTAAACTTCCTTGCATGTGACAATCTGCATGATTATTAAAATCTGTTTTCTGTGTCTATGACTTGAGTACACATGGTTGTTTCTGGTGACTTGCTAGTATCTGTATACTAGCAACCAACATTTTTATCCTTATTCCTTAAATTTGCAGTGTTAAAATACATGAAAATTTGTATATTGAAAGCATTTAGGTAGCATGTGTTTTGCATGCTCTGAGGTGTTGCATATTTGTATTTTGGAAGTCTGGACATAGGCTCTTGGGCTCTAGTCCAATAGTAGGGATGTAAACTTACCTGTTCTTTGTAGCAAAATAGCACAGACTGGTCCACTCCCTCCAGCAGCTGCTAATAGCGATAGTTGGTTTTCAGGTTTTCTAGCTATAAGGAAAGGTGATAGAAGGGGATCTGGGATGCGGGTGACTGCTGAGAGAGCAGGTGGATTTGTAAAGCTCACTCTCACTCTACCCCAGACTCTTCCCATTCCCTGTTCCTGGGACTTCCTAAGTTGTGACCATCTGAGGCTGAGAAAGCAAAGGCTTGTGTCATGTAGGAAGGTTGGAAGGTTGTCCAAGGAAGTCAGGAAGCATGCATAATTTTGGCTGGTAAAATTTTAGAAAATTGAGATAAGAACTCAGGCCTCTTAATTGCCAGTCTGGCAGCTCTTTTTTGTTTGTTTGTTTGTTTTGTGGGGGGGGGGAGGGAGAAGGGGGTTGTAGGTTTAAAACAAAGAAGCCCAACGTGAGTCTGTTATAGGATACCCAGAGGACTGGCCTGAGAACAAATCAGTGTTCTCTTCTGATCTCTTAATCTCCTATTACTTCTTCACAATTTATCCCCACTGATACATTGTTGGTTTTTTTTTTCCTTCTTAGGTGTACAGGTCTTGAAAGAATTTTTAGCTGCATCAACTCCAGTTTCTCACAGCACCTTGGGGTTAAGGACTTAAACAAAAACAGAGGGCCAAAGCTCCTTCTTTTTCTCAGAACACAGGGAAGAATTCTTAGTCTTCCTCTTACTTCTGGTCCTATTATAAGTGTAAGGGAATTTTATTGATTAATCAGGAAGGCTCGGGCCTCCCTGGTGGCGCAGTGGTTGAGAGTACGCCTGCCAATGCAGGGGACACGGGTTCGTGCCCCGGTCCGGGAGGATTCCACATGCCGCGGAGCGGCTGGGCCCGTGAGCCATGGCCGCTGAGCCTGCGCAGCCGGAGCCTGTGCTCCGCAACGGGAGAGGCCACAACAGTGAGAGGCCTGCGTACTGCAAAAAAAAAAAAAAGAAGGCCCTAGTCCTGAGGTAGAACTCCCAACCATTACCTGAGTAATATTATTTTGCTTTCTTCCCCTTTTTAATCCCTGCCCCAGTTTGTTTCTTTATTTGTTTAAGATGTCCGGCATTGGGCTTCTTTTTGATCTCCACATCCTTGTTCTGAGAGTTCTCAGCTGACTCTGGCAACTGCATGGTGGGCCAGCGTTTGCCAGAAGCCTGTTTCTGAAACTGGTTCAGCTAACAGGAGGGCCACCCTGTGCAGGCAGCACTCTCTCGTTTCTGTCTGTTGGAAGAGACTGCCTCCTTCTCATGCAAGACATGAATTGTTGGAATGCTCCTTGCAACTCCCAGAGCCACATTTTGGTTGGGCTTGATACAGTGTAAAAAGACCCTTTTCGAATGAGTGAGAGTATCTACTATTATTTTTACCAGGCTCTCTTTAGAAGTTTTGGAAATTGTTTTTTGAAGCCAGGGGTTGAATCAGGATAAGATGAGGGACAGAGGGAGGATTCTAACAACCGCTTAAGGATTTGTCACCCTGTTCAGATGCTTTCCCTCCTGTCTGCCTGCCTTCTTTGATCCCTCTCCACTGTCATACTTATCCTGTGTTCAGTAGTCTGCTGACCGGATTGGCAGGGAAAGAACCATCCCAGCTTACTCATACCTTGAGCCCCACTTGGCAAACAGGGCTCCTCAGCTTGTCTTTTTTTTTTGGCTGCATTGGGTCTTTGTCGCTGCATGTGGGCTTTCTTTTCTCAAGTCGTGGAGAGTGGGGGCTACTCTTCGTTGCAGTGCGTGGGCTTCTCATTGCGGTGACTTCTCTTGTTGCAGAGCATGGTCTCTAGGCGCACGGGCTTCAGTAGTTGTGGCACACTGGTTCAGTAGTTGTGGCTCATGGGCTCTAGAGTGCAGGCTCAGTAGTTGTGGTGCATGGGCTTAGTTGCTCTGTGGCATGTGGGATCTTCCTGGACCAGGGCTTGAACCTGTGTCCCCTGCATTGGCAGGCGGATTCTTAACCACTGTGCCACCAGGGAAGTCCCCTCAGCTTGTCTTTTGAAGCAAATCAGACCTAGCTAATTAGGCCACTGTGAGACCTGCTCCCTTCTCCTCGTTACCTAGTCTACTGAGCAGAGAGCCTGACCCGCAGCTCTGTCTACTCTCTTGTCTTTTTTGTGCAACCTGCAGGCAGTTCAGACCTCCAGTCTTTTTCAAGATTCTCCTTTGCTGACACAAAGCCACAAGCCCACCTTGTCATTTGGGGCAAGTGACAAGTGTAGTCCCAGTAGCCTCTTGATCTGCAGCTCTTTTCTGTCAACAAGACAGGATAACTGTTCTGGTTCCCTTTAGCTTCTGTGTCATCACAAATCACAGCAAGCTCTAACCTTGTAAAGTAGTACTTTTAGAGGTGAGTTTGAAAGTTTGTTGCCAGAAAGATGGCGTATTTCCCTGTTCTTCCAGATGTGGTGCCTCCTCTTTATTTGTTAGCTTTGTGCTATGACGTGACTTGAGGGTACTGATTAGAGATTGAGAAAAGGAAACCCTAAATCACCCAGGAAATCACTTGAGTGCTATTGATTTAGATGGATATGCAGTTCTGTGCTTCTTTTTCCTGCAGAACTTTCTAATCACTCTTGTTGGACACACTGAAGAACTGCAGGGTCAATACCTTTTTGACTAAGGGAACTTCATCTTTTTTTAATTGCAGGTTCCATTACAGCTTATAGAAAGTGTTGAATGCCGA
>NW_006788040.1:4127402-4223319 GCF_000442215.2 Lipotes vexillifer
GATATATTTCAGCTTCATTTGACTTGCAAAGACTGCAAAGTTATCAGGTATGTGACGAGTTTATGCTATTGTTTAGTGTGGAAAATACTTCTTAAAGGATGGATTCATGATTTGATAACAGAAAAACAGCTTCTGAGGGTCAGCCTAGTTAGGAGTATTTTCGGAGTAGTTAGTCCCTGAAATATGTTATCTTTAGCCTACTTTGCTATTGGAAAGGTGTTTTTTATTTGGAGATGATTTTAAATTTACAAAACAGGTGCAAACATAAAAATAGTAAAGAGCACTAGTATTGTTAACATTTTACCCTATGCTTTATCGTTTGCAGGGGGCGTGTGTGTGTGTGTGTGCGTGCGTGCAATTTTAGATACTGCGTTTAAAAAGATAAAGTATTTTTTACACTAATTATTTTAACCTCCTAGTTATATATACCGAAAATTGCACTTGATAATAGAATTGTTTTGTTCTCTACATGGTAACATCTGAAAACTTCAGTGTAATGTATCTTATTTTCGATCTAAAGTTGCTGATTTATTCTAATTGCTAAATAGATAAATTTTGAAATTATTCCCTAATTGGCTAAAAGTATTGTGAACCATTTTTGAGCTTGCTATAATAATGTCATAACAAAACAAAAAGAACTTCTTTAAACATATTCTTTGAGAAGGACAACCATAAAGCTTTGGTGGAAAAAGTGGAATAAAACCCCATTCCTGGAAGAGAATGACTGCCATTTTACTTTAATAAATTGTCAATCTCAGAAGAGATTTTATTAGTCTAAAAAAAATAGGTTTTCCACATGTCCAGCTTTCTTCTTCTTGACATTTTGCACCATTGGCTAAAATTTGTTGGACATGTTTTGTTATTATAAATTATAAACATTAGACCACCTTAGTGCTTTTTTTTTTTTTTTTTTTTTTTGCGGTATGCAGGCCTCTCACTGTTGTGGCCTCTCCCGTTGCGGAGCACAGGCTCAGCGGCCATGGCTCACAGGCCTAGCTGCTCTGCGGCATGTGCGATCCTCCCGGACCGGGGCACGAACCCATGTCCCCTGCATCGGCAGGCGGACTCTCAACCAGTACGCCACCAGGGAAGCCCTCTAGTGCTTTTTTTTTTTTTGCGATACGCGGGCCTCTCACTGTTGTGGCCTCTCTCATTGCGGAGCACAGGCTTCGGACGCGCAGGCTCAGCAGCCATGGCTCACGGGCCTAGTTGCTCCGCGGCATGTGGGATCCTCCCAGACTGGGGCACGAACCCGTGTCCCCCGCATCGGCAGGCTCCGGATGCGCCACTGCGCCACCAGGGAAGCCCTCTAGTGCTTTTTTGACTGTATTATCATTTCACTGTGAATAGGCACTCTTGAAATGGTGGCTATCCTTAGGTTTCATTGTCAGCTGTCTTCTGATTACATTTGTACTTGTTTGGCTTTACAAAGGTGTCAGTTCTCAACCTTTGAGCAGTGTCAAGAGTGGCTGAAAAGACTGAACAATGCAGTCCGACCACCTGCTAAAATAGAAGACCTCTTCTCATTTGCATACCATGCTTGGTGCATGGAGGTCTACGCCAGTGAAAAAGAGCAACATGGAGACCTGTGCAGGCCAGGTAGGCCTTTCTAAAACGTTCAGATGGTGACTTCATTGAAATACTGCTTGAGATATCCGTAACATGAAATGGGACTCCTTAGCATTCGTGTATTTAATCAGTGTACTTTCATGGAGCACGTAGCATTTGCCCATCATTCTTCTAAGATCAGTGGAAGATGTTTCCTACCTTTCAGGGGGAAGGAAAGAACACTAGACTTGGTATCACAATTACTGGGCCTGACTAAAAACACCTAGGGTATGGGTATTAGGGAAGCCCAGTGGAAGGGAGCCACGAGCGTTATATACATGTTTGCGAAGACTTCACGTTTGAAGTGGCTTTTGAGTAGACTTTGAAGGTTGAATAAGAGTTCATTGATAACAGACTGGGGAAAAGAACTTTAGACAGAGCAAGTAGCATGAACAAAGGTACAGAAGTGTGAGGTTAGGCCACAGAATAATGGATTACAAAATGGCTTTTTGCTGTCTTTGAATTTCAAGTCATGGATTACCTTTTGTCACCCCTTTCATCTCACAGATGATGAGACACAGGTCCAGCGAGGCCAGGTGACTTTTCTCAGGGCAAATAAAGAAGTTGGGCCTATACTGGAACCCAGGCTTCCTGACTCCTCATGAAATCTTTGTCACACTCACTGTCTGTCTCCCTCAAAAATGGCGTTGACCAAGTTCATGCTGTTTCTCTGTGTGTAGTTTTCTATAAATTGTACGTTGCCGTAAATAGAACTTTGCTGGTCCAGCACCGAATCTTTAATGTGTCCAGCTTGGAAGCAATGTCTTGAATTCCTAAGCAGTGAAACGTTGTGAGCTTCCTTCCAATAAAGTTTACTCTACAGACGTTTTCCTTTAAACCTCAATTTTCAGTCCTGAACCTTCAATATTAACAATTCTGCCCTGGGTTGTTTTAAGCATTGGAGGCTAATCTAGCAATGCTTGGATCCCTTTGTTTCCTGGCTCATTCACTGGTTAAAGCTTTTGGTTCATATATTTAATTAAGTTATAGCAAACACAAACATATTTTTAAAGATGCTTTAATATGTACTTTTGTTTGACCCTCATGACCTTGTCAAACAGGCAAGATAGGCTGGTGTTTCTGTTTTGGGAGCCAAAGAAACGGAGTCTCAGAGTAAAGCCTGTTGCCAAGTCCAACTGCTAGGCACTGACAGAGCCAGGACTTGAACCCAGTTCTCAGCTATTGGGAGCTGACTGTATGGGGTGCTGTGGATACAGAGATGAAAAACAGAGGCACCTGTCCTTGTGGAGCCTCAGGGAAAGCTCCAGAAATCCAAGCTTCCCACAAGGCTGGTCAGCCAGTGGAACCCAAAGTCGTTCACAAGAGTCACCCACACCGACCTTGGAAGGTGACGAGAATGTGCCTTAGCTGTCTCTCACTTCACTCTCTTATCCATTGCATCTTTCTTTTTCCTTCTTTATATGAGATGCCATTGTATTTTAATTTTTTTTGTTTATGGCTCTTTTCAAGTTTTTTTAGTTTTTAAAAAAGTAACGTTTACATGCAATGAAATGCACAAATCTTACATGTATATTTGCTAAGGTTTTAGCCATTATATCTTATTTATTAGATTTTTAATCTCAACCATCTCCTAGGATAATGAAGTTATTGAGTGTATCTTGCTGTATTATGTTATATAAGAACTTTGATTTGTTTAAGGCTCTTAACTCCAAAAGGCATTCCCTAGTTTTGGGTTGCCAGTGTTTAGTTAACAAGGCTTGAATTTCTCCTAACCTGTTTCTCTTACAACCACAGACTGAAAATTCCTCATCTTTAGATGATTCCTTATTCCCTTGATAATTTAGTTTCTTTAGGATTTGAGTCAACTCTTAGAATATTCCTAAGATGCATCAGATCAAAATTTCACTCCTGTCTGTTAATTATAGATGGCTTTGTCCTGAGCTGAGATGACTTTGGTCCCCAGGTCTTTCCCTTCTTGAAGATGTTTGGTATTCGTTGGCCACCAGGACATCCAATTTCCTGTCTTTTCATGGGTTTGTGATGGATGGAGGCATTTGGGGGTTAGAATACTGATTTATGAACTAGAAAACCTGAATTCAAACCTGTACTCTACCATTTAATTTTTAAAATAATACTGGGCAAGCCATTTATTCTCTCTGTACTTTAGTTTCTTTTGTTCTTCAAAGTGAGACTTTTTTTTCTTCCTGCCCAAGCTGATCTGGATATTCTGAAGATCAAATCTGTTAATGCTGGAGAGTTCAATTCAGTAAATGTTTGAGTGCCTCCTATGTGCCATGCTTGTGAATACATTTTGGAAATTATGAATATACAAGACAGTGCCATTGTAACTGATTGGAACTTACTCTATGAGTAAAGGTTGTATTTTCTTTTCAATATATACATTCCACACTGAAGTCAACCTGCTACAACTCACATGCAATCTTACTGTACTTCAGTGACTTGTTTGAGTGTGTGTATATATGTATGGCTTTTTCCTTTTATATATTTTCACTGTGGAGTACAGGGGAAAACCTGCTTTTAAAAAATACTGTGGTGGCATTTTCTTTTTGTGTGTGTGTGTGGTACGCAGGCCTCTCACTGTTGCGGCCTCTCCCGTTGCGGAGCACAGGCTCCGGATGCGCAGGCTCAGCGGCCATGGCTCACGGGCCCAGCCGCTCTGTGGCATGTGGGATCTTCCCGGACCGGGGCACGAACCTGTGTCCCCTGCATCAGCAGGCGGACTCTCAACCACTGCGCCACCAGGGAAGCCCCTGTGGTGGCATTTTTAAAGCCAGTCAACCTAGTTCTTTCGTCTCCACCCAGTGTCATTGAGTGTTGGTGGTGGCTGCAGCATTACTTACCAATTACGAGCAGACCAGACAACCACATTCTTATAAGTCATCTTTATGTAAGACAGCACTTGAGATATTTCAGAGTCATGCCATTCTGTAATCTGTCCCAACACATGAGACCACAAGCATAGACTCTGAAGGGTGGGAGTTAGTTTAGTCTTTCAGAAGTTAATAAAACTTTTTATGGATTCTTCTCTGCCTAGCCTGTTAAGAGTAGAATGTGTCAGAGAGGGGGGAAATGGGAAAATTACATCATTACCCTGTATTCATATAAATCGTAGTTTCTGACTGTTGAACCTGTCATAGTTAAGCCAGCCATACTGTGGCCACAGCTCTAAGTCTTAATCTGCTTTGGAGGAAGTCACCACATTGCTGTTGGAGTTCATTGTAAAACTCTTGACTCTGCTCTTAGCCCCTTTCAAACTCTAAATAAGAATGGCCTGGACTTCCCTGGTGGTACAGTGGTTAAGAATCTGCCTGCCAATGCAGGGGACACAGGTTTGAGCCCTGGTCTGGGAAGATCCCACATGCCGCAGAGCAACTCAGCCTGTGCACCACAACTACTAAGCCTGCGCTCTAGAGCTCGTGCGCCACAACTGCTGAAGCCCGTGTGCCTAGAGCCCATGCTCCGCAAACAGAGAAGCCACTGCAATGAGAAGACTGCGCACCTCAACAAAGAGTAGCTCCCGCTCGCCACAACTAGAGAAAACCTGCACACAGCACCAAAGACCCAATGCAGCAAAAAATAAAAAAAAATAAAAAATGAACAGGAGAAAATTTTTTTTTTTAAAAAAAGAATGGACTAAAGCTTAAAGCTTCTCTCCCATATGCTCAACATCCTTCTCATTTTAGCTGCCTTCTTGGTGACTGTTCTGTACTTCAGCATTAATCTGGAGTTCTGACAGATGACTGGGCAATTCAGTTGCTATTTTAGTAGCATCAGACCCACATCTCTGACCTCTCTTCTATGATATACCCATTAAGCACATTCTGATTAACTATGAGTAGCATGACTCTGGGTCATATACTGTTGTGCAGCTGCCTGTTTCGTATAAAGTAAAAGCCCTGTCTAGGAACATCTTAAAAACCCAGAAAGCAGCAGAGTCCGTTTTCTGAGTTTAAATGCGGTCCAGTAAGTGTACATCTAGATGACTATACTGGGACCTTTGCTCATAGAAAAGAAGGATTCTTTCCTCCGTATTTGAAAATCTGGGAGGGCTAGTTATCACCTTCTCTGACTCTGATACTGTTCTTCCTCACAGTAAGGGCCTGGCCCTTCTATCCCAGGCCTTTAAGTTATGTATAATTGTAGGCTTGAATACTCAGAATCACTGGGAAGCTAGGCTTTTGGGGGGAAGTTTTTTTTAGACTGCTGGTTGACACTGTGGTTATGATAGAGGGATTTACTGCTTTAAAATTTTTTCATTCCCATTAAAATAAGAATTGCTAGACTGTTTGTAGTATAAGAAATACAAAATGTTAAAAAGGGACAGATCCTCATTTGGGGGTGGGGGAGGCACACAGGAAAGGTTGAAATGGAAATACAAAGCTAAACAAATAAATTGGGGTATTACAGCATATCTAATGTTGAATCAGTGGAGACATGAGAATTCTGAGAGGGGAGTTCTTAAGGGAAATCCAGCAATATATGTGCTTGGCATGCACTTTTCTGGCAGAATAAACACAAGTGAACTTCTAACACAATTTATCAAAAGCCAGTTGAATTACTCATGTATGTAAGGTCTGCTGCTAAATTTTTTTTTCAAGCAGTGGTTTTCAAACTAGGTTGTGATCCACCAGTAGGTCATGAAATCAAAGTTTTAAGAAATGAAATATGAAATGAAAATTCAGGATAGAAAATATCAATGTATCACACACATAGTAAGGGTGGGTATTTTGTGAAACTTTTAAAAAATAAATATGTTGTATTGAATTGTGATGCAAAACATTCTTATTGTGGGTTGTGATGGTCAATTTCAAAGTTGAAGTTGATGAAGTCACTGCTTTAGAGGATACAAAGATAATTAAAACTCTTCTCAAGGAACTTGAAACAACAGATTTTCTGTGCTCAGTATTCAGTGCATATTTCTTTGTGTGTAGCTCAGAATTTCATGCCGGGGATGATAATTCTAAGCCCTTTCTTGGGCAATTGTTCTATGTAGAAAACTGCCTGAGGAGGAGGGGAAGGAGGTGGAAGAGGAGGAGGTGGGAGAGGAGTGGGGGGAAGGAGGAGGAGGAGGTTCTTGTTATTTTGCCAGTGATTATTTTAAAGTTATAGAAGATCCTATTTAGAGTATGTGTTTAAGATAGAGGTACTAATGTAAATGACCATTAATTAAAATACCTTTACCTTTTGCAAAGACTTAGAGCTGTATCCTAGGTTTGGGAAAATCTTGTCATTAATTAATGAACTTGGAAGTTGCCATAGTTCTTAGAGCTTTTATATTGGGATTAAAAGTGAAAGATTCCCTGTGTAGAATTATTGTTGGTCACCATTCCTTGCAATTTGTAGACAACACTCCAATTCAGATAGCTTTTTCCTATTTGGAAGATTATATTGCTTTTAAAACTTTTCCAAAATGGGATAGATTCAGTTGATTATTTCTTCCTGCATTTCTGAACCTCACCTTTTTATAGCTCTCCTTCAGGAAACATACAATACTTAGTTTAAGCTCAAGAAAAGCAGTTTAAATGGGAAGTAGTTTTATAGACTTGTCCTTCATTCAAGTAATTGCTATTTCGTATTCTGAAGCTCTTCTCCCTGGGAGAGCAAAGCTTTGATCACCAGTGCTGGCTGGTTTTTTTTGTTTTTTTTTTTCTGGGTACGTGGGCCTCCCACTGCTGTGGCCTCTCCCGTTGCGGAGCAGGCTCCGGACATGCAGGCTCAGCGGCTATGGCTCACGGGCCCAGCCGCTCTGCGGCATGTAGGATCCTCCCAGACCGGGGCACAAACCCGTGTCCCCTGCACCGGCAGGCGGACCCTCAACCACCACACCACCAGGGAAGCCCAGTGCTGGCTGTTTTATATAAGCTTTTGTTACTGTAGTTTCTCCCAGCCCCCACCAGTATTTATTTTACAACCTATAATACTATATGTTAGAGGTACTGCTTAATGGTTTGTTTTGTTGTTGTTGTTTATTTGTTTTTTATAAAATTACTGCTCTAGGACTGTTTTCAAGGAAGGAAGTTATTTCAGATTTAATGACTTTTATGTTCGGTTCATTTCTGCCTTTGTTGCTAGCTGTCTTGAAGAAGCAGCCAAATTCATTAGGGCAAATGTAGGCAGGTTATACTTGTTTGGGTGGATGTTCTTACAAATGCTCAGTACTGTAGTTACTAGTGTGGTGTTTCTTGAGATTTCTGGGTACTGGCAATTAAAAGTCCGTGATCTTTTAACTGCAATTCTGTAATCTGTAAGGTTCTGAAAATCAAAAGATTTTTATTTTATTTGGTAGTTTGACTTGATCTGAACTATTTGTTGCTTTTTTTATCCCATTTAGTGTGAATTATCCATGCATTTCACTGTAATGATGTTAGTGTTTGGTTAATGCTGTTGTTATCATTAACCCAGTATTATTATACATGCACACCTTAAAATCCAGAAAATTCAGGTTCTGAAATCTGGCCCAAAGTGTTTCTCATGAGGAGTTATAGGTCTATACTACTATTCTTGATGAACTTGTTGATTTTATTTCTTATGTATACCATCAGTCTCAGTGTGGAAATGGGAAAGTAGCCAGTATAGGGATAAGAACGTGGGTTTTGAGATGAGACAGACTTGCCATAATAATCACCTCAGTCTCAGTTTTGTCCTCTGTAAAGTGAGCCCAGTGATACTACTCTCAAATTTGATAGTAGTGATTAGATAATATTCTTTTTTTGTTTTTTAGTTTATTTTTAATTGAAGAGATAATACTAATTCTTAATTAAAATCAAAATTAATTTCTTCATTTCTTCTTATAGTCTTATCCTGGCAGGAGATTTTTTAAACTAAATATGTTATTTATACAATACCTTTTTAAAAATAACTGAGCAGGGTAGCAATGCTTTCATTCCACCTGTTGTGGAAAATCATATTCATTTCGTCCTTTCTCCTATCTGTCTGTGGTTCCTAGGGGAGCACGTAACATCAAGGTTTAAAAACGAAGTGGAGCGGATGGGTTTTGATATGAACAACGCCTGGAGGATTTCCAACATCAATGAAAAGTACAAGTAAGTTGTATTTGATCCCTGTGGACTGTGTTTCATGGCCACTGCCTTTGCAAGAAACCCCAATTCTCATGTGGCAGAACATTTGAATTTAGACTTTTTCTTTGAAATGAAGTTTTATTTATTAAATCTAAATGCCTCATCTTCAGCGTACTTCTTGAGCCTTCTGTTCCCATTGCTATCACTGGAGTGGAAAGAGATCCTTACTTATAGTAGGATCCTGGAACCTTCCTTTCTGTCCCCTCCTATTCTTCCTGGCACATGCATGTCTAGATAATATTGTGCTTACCTGTAGACAGGGAGTTTCTATTGTTCTCATCACTGCTTGACATCACATTAGAGATAAGATTAGTGATCTCAGAAGCAGTGATAAAACACTTAGGAGTTGGTTTTTACTGTAATTTTACTCCAGATCCTATGAAATAGGCTACCGTATTATTCTCTAATTTGTTGATCTAAAACTAATGTCACAGCTATGATCACTTAACCATTAAATATTAATGTAACCATTATTAAATATTTCCCATGACCTATTTCCCTAAAAGGTATAAGAACTTTGGTAGGGGAGGGCAGTTAACTACTGTGATTTTGGTGATCCAAATTTCTATAAAACAAAAGAAAATTGTCCAGAATTTTAAAATTAACATATCCTTCTCCTCTTAAGTTTCCCTGCAGCAATTGGAGGCCTTAATCACTCTGTTGTCCTTCCAGCTGCCTCAAATTATGATAGGTATTTTCCTGGACTGTTTGTGGGTAGCCACCGGAGCATTTCATTTTTTGTTGGAAAAACAACAGCTAATTACTACACACAGCTCTTAACCATGGACCTTGGCCAAGGAGGTGGTGTGAAGAATCAGGAGCTACAGACGTGTCATACCTTTGCCTGTTCATCAGTGGCAGGTCAAATTAGAGAATTGAGGTGGAGAGAGGAGGGGGGTCCTCAGGGAGCCTGAGGCTGCCACAGGCTTTGCTCACATGTAACCCACCTTTCCTATACTGGAAACTGCTTATCTACAAGTGAGAAGCTCATACTTGCTGAAGAGCTGACTACTAGGTAATGTAATCCTTAGAGAACAAGGAATATAGTGATCCAGAATATTGGGTGAAGTAAAACAAAGCCTGAATTAAGCTAAGCTTGTTGAGAAAAAATTTTTGAGTTCAAAAGCTAGTGGTTTTCAGAAATCTCTTTTTAATATGGATTTTAAAAATTAACTTCTTTGAGTCCACTATTTCCACTTCAGAACCAGCCTTCAGGACATTGAAAAGTTCTTCGTACTACAAAGGAAGAATAAGAGCCAAATTTACTCTTAAGTTTGAAAGAAGATAAAAGGAACAAGACTTATGGTTAGAGTGTTCATTTATAATCTGTGTCCTAGGTTATTTTTAGGAGTTTGTAGATAGGTATTAGGAAGTTTGTGGAGCTACTTTTGGTCAGTCTCCATTCTCCTGGTTAGGCTTTTGAATTCCTGATACTTAATCTGGAAATTGAGAATAAGAGAGAGAGATTTAGTGCAGAATGATCAGATCCCTCAGTTCCTAAGCAGTTTGTATTTTTCTGCCTCTTCACCTAATGCATAGAGTAGGTAGGCCATGGTGGTAGTGGAGGACGAGGAGCAGTTTGTATATTTTTGGATTTGGATTAAATGTCTTATTGCCTTCACTATTGAGAAGGAATATTGGGTTTCCCAGAGAGAGACATGTCTTGTAAGTAAAAAACCTATCAGAAATAATGCTTTCTAGGGCACCAGCTGGACTAGTTATGTGCCTACTAGTATTTTCCCTAATGAAAACAGTTTTTCTTATGCAACATGGTAAATCAACTATAATATAAAATAAAAGTTAAATTTGAAAACAAGAAAAACAGCTTTTTTTCCCCTTGAGTGTAATTTATTCTGAAGTATGTTTTATAGAAATTATGATTAATAGCATATTCACATTACTAATTTGGCTTAATGGAGCTACGATTATGTATGCAGATGGGGCTGACCCATAGTGCTCTATCTATATCCATGGCTGCACCTGTTACCTATAATTAGGACACCCTGTTTGATTCACATCAAAGAATATGTTAGTAATCCTATGAGGTCTCTGGAAACTTGAAATTGTGGGCTCTGGCCCTTCTTCTCATGTTTCCCTGAAAGACTGAGGGTCTGGTAGAGGTAACACAGACTTCCACCTCTGCAGTTGGACTGGGCATTTGTGTAGTTAGAAATGACCCACATATTGGTTACAACAGTTACAATGGAGTAACTGCCTCTCAACTCCCCTTTTTACACTGATAGTTAAGATCGCCAGATTTCCAAAAGGCAGCATCAAGTGGAACAATCCAAGATAGTATCATTTGACATATACATAAGTAAACACTTAAGGCAACCCATTCTGCTGAGCAGGCCAAGACTCAGGTAATGCTCCTCATTGCCGTTTAACTGGCTCTGGGGTAGCTTGATCGACATCCTTCTGCTGGCTCACTCATGTCTCTCCCTCTTCTCCCCTCCTTCTCTGTCTTCTTCCCTTCTCCCTCTTCCTCACCTTCCCTGTTAGGCTGTGTGGTAGCTATCCACAGGAGCTCATAGTGCCTGCTTGGATCACTGACAAAGAACTAGAAAGTGTCGCAAGCTTCAGGTCCTGGAAGCGCATCCCCGCCGTCGTCTACAGGTAAGTAAGCCTGGCCAGACCCAGCCTGGTCTGGTGCTACTGCCCACTGCATGTGGTCTGCTGCTTCTGTTGCTGCTAACCTGGGGGTGGTGGTGGGGGGTGGTTCAGGGAACTTTCCAGGTTATTCTGTACTTGCTTATTGCTGAAGCTGCTCATCCATTCATATACCAGTAATTCATCTGGAACACTACCTGATGATTCAGTTGACACTGAAAAAATTTTAATAGAAAAGTGGCTGGACTTGCTATTTTAAGATCCTTCTGACATTCTGTGGGAAGATAATATGCTCATTGCATTTAGCTTCAGATGTTGGCCTTTGGATTGAGAGAGATGAATCCTAGAAAGTACGAATTGGGATGTAGATTTGAGTCATTTGTGATTGTCTTTGTGGTTGAAACTTCGACAGATGGAAGAGGTCTGCTTTGAGAGGGAGCATTTAGAGAAGAAGGCTAGGGCTTGGCTGGATAGATACTATCAGAGATCAAAGGCAGGAGAGTCAAGGGAGGCAGGTCCTAGAAGGGGGTGGTGGTGTGGTGACAAACACAGGTTTTAGAATTCAGGTTTTCTCTCTGACACGCCTTGCTGTGGCACCTTGAGTAAGTCCCCTAACTGACCTCGGCCCATTCCCAATTAGTAAAATGGGAATGATGTTCTTACTTCACAGGTATGCTGCAACATCTGAATGAAGCACTGGGCTTCCTAAGCAATGTCTGGAGTAGGTTGTATTCCTGAGGGCTGCTTTTATAATTCAGTGAATAGCTAGCTCAGTTCTCACAGAATTATGTTAAATTTTTAAGAAGTCATTCCCTCTTATTTTGGAACAGTTTCAGATGTCCTTGTAATATCACATTCTCCATTTCATTTTTCCAGTTTGCAGACATTATGGACTCTCCTTGAATTCGGGCCAAACCAGTGAGGTTTAGTTAGAAACTCATGCCAGGAGGCAGTTCATTGAAATACTGAGGTTGGAAGAAGGGGTTTATTTCCTTATGGAATTCCCACTGAGGTAACCAGCTTGTTTAGCCCATGGAAGGCAGATTCTGATGCCCACCCTGAAGAGGGAGAGATGGAAAAGTACATATTTGCTTCTGTCCCAGTGGAACCCATTAAGTTTTCAGCCTCAGTTTTCATCACCGTTGTTTTCAGACACTCCTAGAAAAGTAGGTCACCAAATTTACTTATCACTCAAATGGTAAGGATGACACAGGAATTAGAGAGAGCAGTGAAAGCTGAAAGGATTAATGAGTCTTATCAGTGATCGGCCCAGCTCAAATAGGGAAAGCAGCCAGCTGCTGCTCTGCGGACAGCAGCTGTGTTAGATCAGCAGCCCTAGCATTTGTGAAGTTTGCTGACTTTGAGCATAAGGGGAAAGGATTCTCATTCTCAAAGTAAGGGTCTTTTGGTGAATTCTCCCTGTTGGTAGAGAGGCCTAAAAGTGTAGGCTGAAGAAAAACTTAGAGTAAACATGGGAAGCTTCTTTCCCCTTCCAAAGTTTATTCCAGAGGGCATAAGCTTCCCTAGCTCAGGTGGCAGGATGCTTGTGAATCCAACGTGTGTTTACTGAATGTAGTTGTCTGTAAATTGCAGTAATGACTCCTTAGGTTGCTAGCAGCAGTTACTTGACAGCACCATGCTGAACCAGCACCTGATTTAGTGCTTTCTCCTATGGTGATGAGAGAATGCTTAATTGGATTTATTATTGAAGACAGAGGTTGCTTTAACACAGAAAGATGGTGCGAAGGGCGCCCATCTGTAGTGTAATTCACAGTTCTCCCCCTTTGTGCATTGAGTGATTGTTAGAAACTTCTAGTCATTTAGGGAGTTGATTAGTACTAACTTAAGGATAGTTTAAGCATTTGTATCTTTCTATATAAAACTGAAGCATTTAGTGTTTAGTAGGGGACTCATACATTGGACATCTTAATTTTTATTTTTCCTTGTTCTATTTGTAAAATGATGGAAATGCTCTTTAGTGATTTTTAGCTGTAGTGTTTTTGTTCTCTTTCGTGCAATCTAAAGCATTTAGAAGACTGCAGAAAACTTCACTGCTCATTGCAGCAGTTCAGTTGCAATCTAGTTATAATACTATGGCCCTTAGGGAATTCCCTGGCGGTCCAGTGCTTAGGTAGGACGCCTGCTTCCACTGCAGGGGACACAGGTTCAATCCCTGGTGGGGGAAGTAAGATCCTACGTGCTGCGTGGTGCGGCCAAAAAAAAAATAATGTGGCCCTTAAAACCCAAGACCCAGGCTGATGAGTGCCATCTACTGTTCCTCTCGAGCATTGCTGGGAAAGATTTCAGAAGAAAAGGATGTGCAGGAAAGGCCCTGCCAGCCTATCCTGTAAAGGGTTTGCTGTCAATCAGCCTCATTGGTTACTCAGCACCTATTATAATATGCTAGGAGGCATTTTAAGAATCAGTGAGGTTTTATTTATAGTTTGGCTCCATTCAGCAGGTGACCCATTTGAATGTGTTGGCAATACACAAGTACTTTCCATTATTTGTCTCCTAATGAGGGAGGATTAAAAAACTACAAGCAAACTGATGGTTCCAGTGGAATTTGATTATTGCCAAATTTAATTTATTGCTTATGAGTTTTAGGATTGAAAACAAAAATCTTTCTCACGTTCCTTGAACAAGATAAATAGATTCAATAGTCTGTTTTTAAAAAATCCATCTGTGCCCTACATGTGTTATATGTGTGTATGAATATGTGTTTAGAAACAACTTTAATGGGAGTAAAAGACATTGACAGTTCTCTCTAGGATATAGAATTGGGAGACATTAAAATTTTTTGCTTGCTAGCTTTTCTACTCATTTATTTTTAAAGTGAACTGATTGTAATCACTCTATAACTTTTAAAAACAGCTTTATTGAGATGTCACATGCAATTCACTCTTTCAATGTGTATAGCTCAGTGATTTTTTTTTTTTTAGTATAAAATTCCTAATGAAGAAAAGCTTGGGTTTTTAGAGCATCTTAAGGTAGACTGTATGATTTCTGGTCTTCTTTCTTTTTGTTTTTTTTTTCCTTGCAGTACGCGGGCCTCTCACTGTTGTGGCCTCTCCCGTTGCGGAGCACAGGCTCCGGACATGCAGGCTCAGCGGCCATGGCTCACGGGCCTAGCCGCTCCGCGGCATGTGGGATCTTCCCGGACCGGGGCACGAACCCATGTCCCCTGCATTGGCAGGCGGACTCTCAACCACTGCGCCACCAGTGAAGCCCTGGTCTTATTTCTTGATAAAGGATCTTATCAGAGTATGGCTTATTGATGTTTATTCTATTCATTTCCTTCTAATAGTTTACAGAAGGGTGGCTGGCTCATTGAGCTATCTGCCTATAGTAAGAGCAGTTGTGATTCACGAAATGTCAGGAGGTTTTGTAAAGCAGTCCACTATGGGCCCTGCGCCACCGAAGCCCTGGTCTTATTTCTTGATAAAGGATCTTATCAGAGTATGGCTTATTGATGTTTATTCTATTCATTTCCTTCTAATAGTTTACAGAAGGGTGGCTGGCTCATTGAGCTATCTGCCTATAGTAAGAGCAGTTGTGATTCACGAAATGTCAGGAGGTTTTGTAAAGCAGTCCACTATGGGCCAGGTAAGTATATTAGTCCCACGTGTGGAATCTTGTTTTGAAAAGAATCCTCAGGCCAGCCCTAAGTGTACAGTTGCTACAGTGGGCACTCAGAAGTCAGTGAGGAAACAAATGTTTGTCAGCATCTATTATGCTAGGATATTCAGGTGTAGTATTAAAAAGGAGAGATTAATGCTTCATTATTAAGTGTGGTATTTGTAGTTTTTTAACTGATTTTCAAAAAATGAATTTAAATATTCAAGTATTTTCTTTATGAATATTAATTTTTCTCTGACAATACACTTTTATCATTTTGTTGGTTATTCTACAAAGGTCTCTAAAATGGTTTGATAATCAAGAAAGATGCAGATAGGTTTTGTTATTTTTTATTTTTAATTATTATTATTAATATTATTATTTTAAGTATTTATTTATTTGGCTGTGCCAGGTCTTGTTTGCGGCATGCAGGCTCTTTTAGTTGCGGCATGTGGGATCTAGTTCCCTGACCAGGGATCAATCCCGGGCCCCCTGCATTGGGAGCACAGAGTCTTAACCGCTGGACCACCAGGGAAGTCCCTAATTATTACTTCTTTCTTTTTTGTCTGCACTGCACGGTATGTGGGATCTTAGTTCCCTGACCAAGGATCGAATCCGTGTCCCCTGTAGTGGAAGTGTGGAGTCTCAACCACTGGACCACCAAGGAAGTCCCGGGGTTTTGTTATTCTTGTTGCTGTATAAGACTTCTGCCCTGAGAGGACTTGAAGCTAACCCATCACTTACTTGCAGTCAAGCTGTTCATTAAGGCATTTAAAATCTACTATCTCACTTTTTGTATGAGCACAGAGCGTCTGAATGGGGCCACTGGGATGGGTACAGTTGTTGTCTTGCTCCCCGCACAGGCACCAGAGCAATGGAGCTGTCATTGCCCGCTGTGGACAGCCGGAGGTCAGCTGGTGGGGCTGGCGAAATGCTGATGATGAGCACTTGGTGCAGTCAGTAGCCAAAGCTTGTGCCTCCGACTCCCGATCCAGTGGCAGCAAGCTGTCAACTAGGAACAGTCCGCGAGACTTCCCCAATGCAGGAGACCTTTCTGATGTGGAGTTTGGTAAGGTGCTCCCTGGGCCTCTGGCAGCAGTTTTTATAGCATCTGAGAACCTTTTCTTGAAATGGCCTTCTTCTTGTAAGACACAGAATTTGTTTCATAGGAGAGAGAGAGTGAAGTATCAGTTGATGGGATTGTTTGAGGAGTCATGGATCTTGGCAAAAACCAGAAGACCCTCTGTTTCAGACTTGGTTTATGTGAACTAGAGTGTTTGTTGTCTTTCTTGCCATCATGACAAGATGGAATATATATGTGATAGGGGACCTGCAGTGTCTCCAGACCATGGGGGAAAACACCAGGATTATGTTGTAGTCATTCTAGGACTACAGATGTAGAAATGTGGTATAGGAGATTGTAGGCAAAATAGAAAACAAACTAGAGAGAGAAGTCCTATTGTATTAATGTAGTTTTGGTTAGGTGGATTTCACTTAATCGAGTTTTTTGAGTACTGTAGTAAGTGCCTGTGGTTCTTACTTTGTGGCATTTCTGGGAGAGACAGGTTCATTTAGTTTTTCCTTCCTGCTCCTGATGTCCCTAGATTCTTCTCTGTCAAATGCTTCAGGAGCAGAGAGTTTAGCTGTCCAACCACAGAAGCTTTTGATCTTGGATGCACGCTCCTATGCAGCAGCTGTGGCGAACCGAGCCAAAGGAGGAGGCTGTGAATGCCCAGGTGAGGTGCACAGTGCGTTCATCCCTGACCCTCTGTCCCTGTGAGTCCACCCCATGCCCAGCTGGGTCTTAGTTCTCAATTTGAAGTGAATGGAAAGCCATGTTCCTCAACCTGTCTTGAGACAGCCAGAGCTCCTTCTTGGATTCTTAATACTGTATGCTCTTTTTAAGGGAGAAATGGAGGAGGAGGTGCAGTGAAACCAAAGAATCTTCCTTCCCTGTGCCAACTTTTAGGTGATAAGGAAAGTAAATCCTCTCCCATAATAAGGCCTGTTATGTTTGGAAACTTCTTCTTTAGCAGCTCAGTTTCTCAGCCTTCTAAAAGCTTTTTTTGTGTTTGACAGTGGGTATGCTCATTACTAGCCTCACAGAAAACTCCTCACATGACTTTTACTTAGAAAACATGGGGTAGAAACTGAAGCAGCAAATACAGAACGCTAGCAAAGTGCCTCAGTCTTGACATATAACACCCCTACTGTTTGAACACTGGCTTTCTCCAAGGACCTGTCAGGTGCCAGTTGTGTGCTGTTGGAGCAGGTAGAGGCACTGAGCTCCTTTTTCAGGTGTGAGCTAAGCTGGAATCTAAAAGCAGTTGTACCAAGGTGAAATTTGAATGCAGAAATGCATGGTTCTGCTAGGTTCTTTTCAAAGAGATTCCAAAGATGCAAGTGAGGAGAGGCCCAAGAAGTAAACCTGGGGTAAGATGGAAGTATACACATCTTTAAAAAAAAAAAATAACAGCTTCTATTTTATATCAGTATCTTCTTCACAAATCTAACCTTCCTTTTTGAAAAGACAGCTAAAAATCAAGCACTGTTTTCCTCTCATAATAAAGGACTGGGCTAATGGGCATCAAAACATTGGCATTTCATTAGTCCGCAGCTACAGTGGGTTTGTTTTATAGCCAGTTTGCTCCTTTTAAATTTGGCCATTAGGACTTTAAATTCAACATATTTGTGTTCTCTTTGTTGTTATTCTCTCCAGAGTATTACCCAAACTGTGAAGTTGTTTTTATGGGGATGGCAAATATTCATTCAATTCGGAGGAGTTTTCAGTCTCTGCGATTGCTGTGCACACAGATGCCAGATCCGGGAAAGTAAGACCTTGGCTTTGGCTTTAAGTTTGCAGTGATTTTTTTTTTTTTTAATGAGTTTGAAAGTGTCTTTCTATTTTTTGGTAAATTTCAGTTTAACTTTCAGAGTCCATGGTTATTCTTACTCCTGTGTTAGGAGCATGCAGCACAAAGAAGGAGCTGGAAGAAAAATCTAGCACTTTGAAAGGTTTAAAATGTGCAGCAAAGAACAGATCTCAGCCCTCAGAATGGAAGCATTGCCTTCTTATTTTTCCTGGGCCCTCTTCCTTTTCTTCCACATATTTTTGACTCAGAGTAACTTAATTCTTTGTTTTCTGACATACTGTAGTGACACTTAACTTGCTATGAACTGGAATGTTTTACCGTGAAGAGTAAAAATTTATTCATTATGTTCTGAAAAGGGTTAAAAATTCTTTAAACTTGCCAGTAGGTCAGTTCCTTTTACATTTGCTTCTAATTTCTAAACTACCATCTTACTTACTAAGAACATTACCGTGATTTTTATTGCTTATTAAAAATGAATGGCTGGCATTTGCTGTGAGGAAGGTGAAATAACACTCCTCCCCCCAAGGGAACTGTTTGAATACAAGATAAATTAGGAGGAATGCTCTGTAAAACAAATATGGACAGATAAATATTTCGAAGCCCCTGTTTTACTGTTTCAGGAAGCCAGAAATGTGCCAGAGAAGACAGAATTTTCTCTGTTCTGGTGTTTGTGCTAGGTCCCATAGCTGTTTCCCTCGGTTCTGTTCAGTAGATCTCATGATGGCATCAATTTTGCAGCATTGTTTGATTTATTAAATCAAATGGCTGCCTGAACCACTTGTACAAACTCCTGGTAGCAAATGATTAAATTCATCACAGTTGCAGTCAGCCCAGAGGGTGAAGCAGTTGTCCTTGGGGAAAAGCCTGACCGAAGAAATGAGATCGCTGCCCTGCTTTGGGGATTAGTAACTTGCATCTGCTATACATATTCAGAACCTAGCTAGTAGTACTCTTCCCTAAAGGAAGGGGAGGGCATAGAAAGCCTGGTTGAGGATTCAGGAGATTTGCCACTAATTGTGTGACTTAGGCCAGTGGCTTAATTCCTGTGGTTATCAGTTTTTCCTGTCTATGAAATAAAAGGGATAGAGTCAGTACTACCTGATCTCTAATATCTTCCATAAGTTAAAATTCTTTCTTAAAAAGCTGTTTTTTAAACTCTGAGTCAAGAAGAGGTAATTAGCCCTTGCTTGGTCCAAATGAATGTCAGGGAGGAGGAGGGAGGTTGTAAAGGAAGAAGGAAATGCTTTGTCTGTCTTTGGCAGCAAATTGTAATGCAGTACTGAAGCTTCCCTTGTGGATAAAAAGAAGCTATGGCAGAGGCGGGACCAGCTTATAAGCGAGCCTCCTGACACTTGTTTGTGGCCGTAGAGGGCTACGGCATGCTTAGGTTGCTACCTCAGCTTTTGAGAATAGGACAAGGGAGCCTGGAGTCTCAGCACACCTCCTCCGTTGGCAGATTTTGGAGTGCAGCTTCTATGTTAGGCATGGATGGACGACACCAAGTGGTATGTAAGAATGATTCAGTCAGGTTCAAGAGAACCAGGTTCTCATTTACTGTTTCTCCAGGGGCCAGGAGATAAATTAGTATTTGTTCTCCTAAGCCTCATCTTTTATTTTTTTTCAAGACTGTGTGAGGAATGAGAATAAATAATCAATCCACCAGCAAAAAATGTTTTTCAGGTATTTAGTAGCACATAGAAGGTCTTGAGATAGAATTTTTATCCGCGGTTTAAAAAGTAGGAACCTTCAGTGTGTGCTAGGCACTGCACAAGGAGGGTATAGCTGTGCCTGAGACACAGTGTCTACCCACTGAGGAGTCAGTCTGGTTGGTATAACAAGCAAATCCATGTGAAGCCACTGCTTATGCAGTAAATTCTGGTGTTTGTTTGCCTGGAAAGACCCTCTCTTTGGACTATTCCAAATTCCCCAAGGTTTAATAAGCCTTTATAGGCTAGTCTTGGCAAAAGCCTTCTCATAGTCCCCTGACAGAAGTATTTATTCTTTCCTCAAACTCAGAGTATGAAGGACTAGACTGTGGTCTTAACTACAAATCTGATCACATTTTGGAGAAATTGGAGCTTTTTTGGGGGGTTGGGGAGTAGAATTCATGACAGGGCACAAGAAATAAAATGTCAACAGTTAAAAAACCATTTGTGATCAGCTTGTGATTATTCCCAAGGGGCCATTCTTGGGATCTGATACTTCCTGAAGGCCTTTCAAAAGGTTTTTAGATCCCTGCTGAATCTAGTCTGTACTAAGCCCAGCAACTGTGTAGCCACAGGCAGACTAATTTGTGTGAGTCTAAATCATTAGTTTGGGCCCATCCAGTTTTAATCCATAGACATTCAAGACTTGATCAGTGGTAGGTGTTGGGATGTGGGTAGTAAGTGATGTTGTCTGCACTGTTGTTGGATGTGGCATCTAGCTTGTATCTTATTACAGAGATACTTACATTTGAGTTTTCTTTACCTTTTTTTTTGAGAACTTGCTGGGCAGAGTTGCTGATCATTAAATATAAATATTTTCTCTTTTCCATCTCAGAGTGGCTGTGTTTTTTGGTTTTTTTTTTTTTTGGAGAAGATTCCAGGAAGAGCTACTTTTCTTATACTGGGTAGATATACCTATTATGGACTAAAAAATATTAAATATTAATTCTCTCTGGGAAATTAGCTATAAGATTTTTGGAACAGAGGTGGCCCTGTTAATTACTGTCCTATTTCTAAGGCTTTCCTCTATTGCATGGTAGGGCTTGGGTCTCATCCTTGTACATGCTTTGTGAACACAAAGATTTTCTGTTTGTTTTGGCAGTGTTTTATTTGGAAGGAAAAGTCTTTGGGAATTTCTTTTGAATATGACTGGTATTTGGCATGACCCAGTATATCATAAAAATCAGCATTTCCTATCCCCTTCTGTTTTATTTTTGTAGTTGGCTCTCAGCTCTTGAAAGTACAAAATGGCTCCATCACCTGTCTGTGCTTCTGAAGTCAGCACTTCTGGTAGTGCATGCTGTGGATCGTGATCAACGACCAGTGCTAGCGCACTGCTCGGATGGCTGGGACCGCACCCCCCAGATTGTGGCATTGGCTAAGCTCTTGCTGGACCCTTATTACCGAACCATAGAGGTAGGATTTGACACTTCAGGATGAGTGGGGGAAACCTTGGAGGGTTTTATGATCAGTTTTGATTGAGGTGGCTAGGTCCAGTGAAAGTGAAATTTCTTTAGTTTTGAATCATTGCTCCTTTATCTTGAGCTAAATTGTTGTACGTACCACAGTGCTTGTGCCTCTTAAAATGGGGTAGATTGTGAATAACCAGGTATTGAGAATACAGACATGTTTTCCTTTGCAGAGTATCTACTTGGATACCCCAGGAAAGTGGGGCTTCTGTAGAAGGATCTTGACATGCTTATTATGGTAATGGGTCTGTATATCACCACAATGTTCTGTGGAGAAAGAACCCTATTGTGAAATAATCACCTATTGGGTTAAAGATATAAGAAAAACCATAAAGGTACCCTAAAATATATGTAAATCTGGGATGGGGAAAGATTTTACAAACATGACTTTGTAAGCATACCGTGAAAGATAGAAATTAAAAAATAAAAAAGTAAGGGGGAAAAAAGTATGACTTTTTTATAGTGAATGAAGGGCTAAAAATATAAATAGTCTCAACAAAGACTTAGATAAATGCTTAGTTACCACCCTTTTGATGATTATGGAATGGAGTTGAGGGAATCGGGACACTGCCCTAAGCCTGTGTCCCATCCTTTGGCCGTGGGCCTGGGTTAGGGGCTCCTGGTGGGCTTAGTGGGAAGGTGTTAAAAGGGATCACAGTTGGTGACATTAGGCTCAGGACAGTTATAGTTTGGATAGACAAGCACAAATGGGTCTCTCCTGGGTGCTTCCCCGCAGGGTTTCCAGGTCCTCGTGGAGATGGAGTGGCTGGATTTTGGCCACAAGTTTGCTGACCGGTGTGGTCATGGGGAGAACTCGGATGATCTGAACGAGCGTTGCCCAGTGTTTTTACAGTGGCTGGACTGTGTTCATCAGCTTCAGAGGCAATTTCCGTGCTCTTTTGAGTTCAATGAAGCATTCCTTGTGAGTTTGGGCTTGTGATTCTTCATTTTGGGGACCTTCTAAATTCATAGGGGTATCAATGCAAATGTTAGTGGGCCAGTTTTCACATGAAACTGCATCCTTTCTAGAATTTGAGGGGTCATTCTTCCATTTTTAATTAAAAAACAATAGTAATAAACAGGTGTTTGTTTATTTAGTGAATCCATGTGTACTAAGTTTACATAAACTTTGAGTTCTTCTAAACATAACTTATAAAATGGATGATAAAAGCACTAAACAGTAGTTAGAAATAGAAGCAATAGATTTTCATCTGCTCCAGTCCATCTACCAACCCCCCGTGTCTGTTCCACACTCTCTGCTCCCTGTCCTTTGAAGGAGGATGTACTATCCTTGCCCTCTTCCAGCCCCTCCTCCACTTGTGCACCAGCTTCCACCCCCCCTCCTTTGCTCAGCTTCATGGCTTCAGCATTTCTCCTCCCTGCCCTCTGCATCAGCCTGTTTTCCTTTTTACCAGATCATTGCCATCAGCATACAAGCATGGTATAGTGCCTCCTATTTCATCAAAAGCGTTTCTGGGTCCCGCATCCCCCTCTAGCTATTACCTCATTTTTCATATCTCATTTCTTCACAGCAGAGCTCCTCAAGTCTTGACATTTACTCTCTCAAACGCTTCTCCTCCCAATTCTTTTTTAAACCTGGCCCAGTCAGGTGTTCACTCCACCACTTTACCAGAGCTGCTCTTGTTAAGGTCACCAGTGACCTTCACATTTCTAATCCAGTGATCAGTTTTCAATCACCCTTCTTTTTTTTAATTGCAGTATAAGTGATAGATAACATTATGTTAGTTTCAGGTGTACAACAGTGATTTGATATTTGTATATATTGCTAAAAGATTACCACAAAATTCTAGTTAACATCTGTTATCATACATAGTTAAGAAGTTTTTTTCTTGTGATGAGAACTTTTAAGATGTCCTCTCCTGGCAACTTTCAAATATACAGTACAGTATTACTAACTTACAGTCACCCTGCTGTACATCACATCCCACGACTTACTTATTTTATAACTGGAAGTTTGTACCTTTTGACTGCCTTCATCTTCTTTGATCCATCATTAAAATTTGGCACAATTTAATCTCTCCTTTCTTGAAACACTTTCTTCAGTTGACTTCCAGCACACAGTCTTAGTTCTCCGCTTCACCAACTGGTCCTTTCTGTCCCCTTTGCTGGTTCCTCCTTCCCTCCGCACTCATGAATGCTGGGAGTGCCCCAGGGCTCAGCCTCCTTCTCTAGGGATTTCATCCAGTTTGTTGGCTTTAATTGCTGTGATTCCCACATGTATACGTCTTCAGCTCAGATCTCTCTCTCCACTTAACTCCAGGCTCTCATCCACTTGTGACTACTCAGTATCTCCACTTGGATGTCTTAATGGTATTTCAAACTTAACATGTTCAGAACTCAGTTCTTGATTTCCATATGTCTCCATCCCAAAACTTACCTTCCAGAAGTCTTCCATCTCACCAAATGGCAACTCAAGCCTTCGATTCATTTAGGGCAAAAACTTTTATGTCATCCTCAACTCTCCTTTCTTTCATATTCCATATTCAGTCTGTCAGCAGATTCTGCAGCTCTGCTTTAAAAATATATCTAAAACCTGATAACTTATTGCTACCTGTGCTGTTCCCAACACTAGTCTAAGCCACCACATCTCCTGCCCCAATCCCCGAGTCAGTCTAGCAGCCTGAGGAATCCTTCTAAAACATGTTACAGACCGTATCATTCCTCTGTCAAGAAACCTCCAATGACTCTGCTTTTGACACAGAATAAAAGTCACAGTCCTTAAAATGGCCTGCAAGGCCTCCAAGGCTCTCTCCACAGTCCTTAAAATGGCCTGCAAACCTGTCCAGGCTCATTTCCTCCCATCCTCTGCCTCATGCAATGTCTGCCAGTTCCTCAGAAGTTACAATCCTGTGCTCACCTCAAGGCCATTGTGCCTGGAGCAGCCTCCTCTCCCACCCCTGGCTGGTATGATCTGCTCTCTTATTTCCATCAGGTCTCTAGAGGCCAGTGAGCCTTCTCACGCTGCCCTGCACGTGCTCTGGCCCTCTTACCCTGCCTTATTGTTGTCCATTAGCACAGGTCATCCCTCCCCCCACAGCCAGAGCGAGCTCTACCAGGGCAGGAGAGCCGTCTTCTCACTGTTGCCTGTCCAGCACCCACAGAAACATTTGGGGTATGTGAGATGCTCAATAGCAACTTGCTGAATGAAAAGCTGCTCAGTAGTTCAGACTTGGGTTGCACACTGACCTGCTCCTATGCCCAGTTTATATGGGTAGCTGTTAACTTGGGACCTTGGAGACTGTTTACAAGGGAGGCCAAGAGGACGGGGGTGCCAACACCCTGTCTTTGCCGTTTTGACTCAGGAGTGATGGTGGCTGGGGTTATGAGGAGTCTGCGATTGGGTGGCTTACTTGGGTCCCCCATCCTTACCAAGCGTGAACTGAAGTGCACATCAGGGGTGTCGGGGAAGGTGGCTTAGCTGGGCTGACCTTCCCCCAGAAAATGTGTACCCATTGTTTGATTTTGCCTCATATTGGACTTCCACAGGTGAAACTGGTGCAGCATACCTATTCCTGCCTGTTTGGAACATTCCTGTGCAACAACGCCAAGGAGAGAGGGGAAAAACATACTCAGGAACGGACATGTTCTGTGTGGTCGCTGCTTCGGGCGGGCAACAAGGCTTTCAAAAACCTACTGTATTCTTCTCAGTCAGAAGCCGTATGTATTCTTTAGTCTTTTCTCCCTCATCAGCAGAATGAATTTGGGGATGGGGACATTTGGGATCTTTTTTGAGAAGTGACTGTTTTCTCAAAGGCATCTCAGTTGTCTCTGGATGGAGTAGTTCCATTTTTTCCCAGCCACTCTGTCCTGAGAAAGGCCTGTTTTCTGGTTATTCTGCCCTGCTTCTGACTGCTCTTTGTTCAGGGTGGTTTGATTTAACAAACATCTCTACTTTGCCACTCTAGACATGAATCTTTTCTGGCACCTCCACCAGAGCTTATTTTTAGCATGTTCTAACAGGTGGAGGAGGCACGTAAGTTGTTCCCTGGATGCCCCTGATAGCTCAGAAGGAGCTGCAGGCCCCCAGCACCCTTCCAGTGTCAACAGGCAATGATACCCATTACAGCATCTGTCTCAGCAGAAAACTGTGACACTAGCAGTGTGTCTGTGTGATCCTCTGCTCACATGGAGAACTGGCAGGCCCTTTAAGACTTTGTTCCTCAAAGGAACACTTTCTGTTAAGCAGAGAAAAGGAGGCACTTATATCTGTGCATTGGTACACAGTTATGTACACAGTAATGTTCCTTTTGCATCTTAAATTCTTAAGTCACAAGGAAGCTAATCAGAGGTTATACTGATTTGCTGGACTATTAATTAATAAACCTCTTACTACAGTTAAGTAGTCCAAGGAAAGACTGAAGTTAGCTGCTTCTCTCTCTCCTGTACCTGCTGGGGAAGTAATAGTACAGAAGAAAATTCCCTCCTTTTCACTTGATTAATTTAGATGATCCTGTAAAACAGGTTTGACAATGTGTTCTGAAGCCAAGCTTTTGTACTAGGAAACTATCACCATCTAGCAGAATGACTCATTTTCTTGTGCGGTAAAAGCAACAATTAGGTTGAGAAAAGCCAGTCATTCGATAAAGGTGACCTAAGAAACAACTAATGAGAAATGGATTTAAAGAATTTTTTTTAGATTTTCATTCCCACAGAGGCTGTCAGGTGTCCCGTCTACCCACCACCCCCCGTGATAGAGCTGCATCCACTCATGCTAATGCCCCTTGGAGATTGTGCAGGACTGCTGGGCGTTCCTGCTTGGTGCTTGCTTCTTCACCCTCATTTCTAAACATTTCTAACAGACTTGTTGGAAGTTGTTTAAACCTGTGTCCACCGCTGTCTCTTCAGGTGCTGTACCCTGTGTGCCATGTGCGTAACCTGATGCTGTGGAGTGCAGTGTACCTGCCCTGCCCATCCCCGTCCACCCCCGTGGACGACAGCTGTGCACCATACCCAGCCCCTGGCACCAGCCCTGATGATCCACCTCTGAGTCGGTGAGCCTGGGGCTGATGCCAAGACTGCAAGTCCTTTGTGGGTGTACTCCTGTGTTGGGATGCATCCAGGGATGGTTGGAGATCAGGACATTGTTTGGTTCCACACATCTTAGATTTCTGAAGTTTTCTTAGGGAAGGTATAAGGGTTTTGGGCTATAAGGCTGTAAGAGCCTTGTTTCCTGAAGAGTACTGGGCCCTGTTGCTACATCACTCTCTTGCATGCACCAAGCAGTTTCTCAGTGATGGAGCATATCCTCTGGGTTCCTTGTGACCCTCTGGCTGGAGTTTCAGCCACTGCTCTGTGCTCCTGCCTCCCTGCTGTGACTTGCTGTCCTGGGCTTGAAAGGCAGATGCCATCAGATGATAGACAGTCTGGCTTTGAGACCTATGAATTAGCTTTATTGAATTCAGACTGATGAATAATAATTTAAAATATTGTAATATCAGAAGATCAGCAGTGCTACTTTCCTCTGCCAGTAATTGAGAAACATAGCAGTATCATGAAGAATATCTTTTAAAAATAGCGTTTGCTATTAGCTTATTTGTATGTGTTGGGCATGGGGTAGGGATGGTGCCAGAGGAATAGAAGTACTCGTCCTGGAGCTCTGCCTTTCTGCAGTCTGAGCCTTACTCCAGATGCGCCATGGCTCCTTGAGTAGCCGTAATGGAGCCATTTATGAAATGACTGCCTGTTAAAACCTGTTGTCTCCTACTTCCCTGTGAACAACCTCATATTCTCATTTCCCCCAAACTCCTTCCTTTAGGCTACCAAAGACTAGATCATTTGACAATCTGACCACCGCCTGCGAGAACACAGTGCCTCTAGCCAGCCGGCGCAGCAGTGACCCAAGCCTGAATGAGAAGTGGCAGGAGCACCGTCGCTCGCTGGAACTGAGCACTCTGGCTGGTCCTGGAGAGGAGCTTCTGGATCCTGACAGCCTGGGGAAGCCAGCCAAAGTGCTGGGTGGTGCCGAGCTGTCTGTTGCAGCTGGAGTAGCTGAGGGGCAGATGGAGAATATCCTGCAAGAGGCCACCAAAGAGGAGAGTGGGGTAGAGGAGCCTGCCCACAGGGGGATGCAGGAGGTCAAAGAGGAGGCTCTTTTAGAAGAGGGGAGCAGGGGGAAGACCCCTGAGCGCCCAACCATTGTGCTTCATCAAGAGCCAGAACTGGGTGATGCTGCTCTAAGGAGCCACCATCCAGGCACCAGCCTTCTTGTGCTCTCACAGGGTATTCCTGAGCAGCAGGGTGGGCACAGTATTCTCCCCAGTTCTCTCCAGGAGCCCCCCCAGGGAGAGGATGCCCAGGAGTTCCCTGTGGAACCATCTCGAATAGGAACTATCACACAGGACAGGGAGGAGGCAGTCCTTCCAATCTCAGTAGATGTGAAAGTTGGCTTTGGTACCTCACAGTCAAGTTCTCTGCCCTCCCAAGTTTCATTTGAGACCAGAGGACCAAATGCGGATAGTTCCATGGACATGTTAGTGGAAGATAAAGTGAAGTCAGAAAGTGGTCCCCAAGGCCATGATAGACCTTGCTTACCTGCCAGGGTAAGCAGTGGCAGGTTCAGTGGCAAGGAGGAGCTTCCTCAAGCCATGGAGCCCAGGCCTTCAGAGAGGAGCCTGGCTGAGAGGCCCCAAGTGGGATCTCTGGTGTATAGGACTTCCCCCAGCAGCACCCAGAGCCCAGCGCATTCTCCTTGTGCCTTGCCTTTAGCTGAATGTAAAGAGGGGCTTGTGTGCAATGGTGCTCCAGAGACTGAAAATAAGGCCTCAGAGCAGCTCCCAGGGCATAGTACCCTCCAGAAGTACCCTACCCCCAATGGGCACTGCGCCAATGGGGAGGCTGGTAGGAGCAAGGACTCACTGAGCCGCCAGCTGTCTGCCACAAGCTGCAGCTCTGCCCACTTACACTCGAGGAACTTGCATCACAAGTGGCTGCACAGCCACTCAGGGAGGGCGTCTGCAACTGGCAGCCCTGACCAGCCTTCCCGCAGCCACCTGGACGATGACGGCATGCCTCTGTACACGGACACTATCCAACAGCGCCTGCGTCAGATTGAGTCGGGCCACCAGCAGGAAGTGGAGACCTTGAAGAAACAAGTCCAGGAGCTGAGGAGTCGCCTGGAGAGCCAGTACCTGACCAGCTCCCTACGCTTCAATGGGGACTTTGGGGATGAAGTGGTAAGTACACCATGGTGCCTCCATAGCTGCACAAGGAGACAGGGCACACTGAGCCGGGGCGCCCTTTGTACAGATTTATGAAAGAAGTGGAAAGTTCCAGAATTGAGAGAGGCTGGAGATCAGCCTCAGCCGGGTGATTGGCAGTGTTCTTCTTTTTCTTTCCTGTCTTGCTTACTTTCCACAAGTATCCTGTCTAGACAGAATAAGGAAGAGAGTTAGCACTCACTATGTGGTTGGTCAGTTCTCTTCGGAGAGAGGATCATGCCTTGAGAAAAGCGTGAACTCCTGGGCAGAATAATATTTGTAGGGCAATGTCAGATATTCCTGTGAAATCATAGTGCCTGTCCTACCCCAGTAGCTAGTGAACAATTAGCTGCTGCACCCCACCCCCCCAACCCCCAAACATAACATGGGCTGTAGCTGTGAAGGTTTAGTTCTTTTTAAACAGGTATTTTTACCTACCTTGTGGCAGGTGATGGCAGTAGAAATGGGGAGAGGTATCACTGTTGGAAGTTAGCACTGATGGAGCCTGGTGACCGGATTGGTGGTACCTGATGGGAGGTTCTCAAGGAGGCAGTCTCGACGTGATTAAGGACAAGTGTGAGTCTGGCTCTGAAGCAGTCAGCGTACATTAAAGGCGGGCTCGTCCAATGACTTTCACTTCAAACTGACTTGGTTTTTCCTTTATACTAATGATGGTTTCTCATTTTCCCAGAGTCTTTCAGAGAAAGGACATGCCCAAAGCACTCAGTTTCAACACACACATGTAAGTGGCAGGGTTGGACTGACAGGCCCCCTGAAGCAGCTGACACTGAGTTCCCACTTCATCCTGGTCATTTCTGCCCTACTCAGTTCCTAGAACCCGAGGCCTGTCTTTCCACTCCAGAATCCCTGCACATAACCTTAGATCTGTGTATCTCTCTTCTAGGTGAGCTCAGCTCTGTCTCTGAACCTGCTCAACCCAATTCTTGATGGCTGAGGCACCTAGCAATTCAGCAGCCCTAACACCCTGGCCCGCCCAAAGTCCCCAGTGCTCCCTTCTTTGCCAAGCCCTTTCTTCTTCTGGGAGGAGACCAGGTTCATTCTGTTCAGCTGTGTTTGTTTGCCAACAGACTTCAATTCCTGACTCGGAAAGCATTCTGGATCAGAACTGTTTGTCTCGCTGCAGCACAGAGATTTTCTCTGAAGCCAGCTGGGAGCAGGTGGATAAACAGGACACGGAGGTACAGGCTCAGCCCCTGTTCTGAGTGCCACCCATGCAACTGTTCTGCAGTTCTTCTCTACCCCCATCATCCATTCCCCCTGCCCCTGGCTAAGGTATGACCACACAGCACACTTAGCCTTGAGCCTCTCTGAATCTCAGCACCTATGAATTCCCATCAAGCCTAGAATTTCTCAGCAAGGGAGATGCAGCAGGCCAGCCCTCCCTCCTCATTGCCTCTGTGAACTGGAGCCTTGCCAGCTCTCATAGCAATCCAGGGTGCTATTGCCTGCCACTTGATCTTAGGGGAGTTTGGAGTCCCCTCCAGGGAAACGATTTGGACGCCTTTCTTGTACTGCTGACATCAGACCTGATGGGCTGGTGCCACTGGAGCCACTGTGGTCCTTGTGACTCTTGCTGCCCCCAGCATGGCTCTGTTGGCTCCGGCTGGATGGCCCATCTCCTGTCACTAACCTGGCCTCATCCGTTTTACAGATGACCCGTTGGCTCCCTGACCACCTGGCCGCCCACTGCTATGCATGCGACAGCGCCTTCTGGCTTGCCAGCAGGAAGCACCACTGCAGGTGCCACTGGGAGGGTGTGGTGGGGTGGGTGGGGGTGTAGAGGCTGAGGTTTGGTCCACAGAGCCTTCAGATTTGAAAGATGCAGGCAGCTCGCTGGCAGTGTTCTGAGGCAGACCCCAGGGTCTTCAGGACCCTGACTCACCTTTTGTGCCTCTGAAATTGGTGTTTGCAGAACTGCACTGGGTGTCTTTCTTCCATTTTAGAGTGATCGTAAGTTTTGAAAATGATGTCCCTTTTATATTTTGCTTCCTGGATTGGTGGAGCAACTGCCACCACTACCCACACCGCCATTTCTTATTCCTAGAATACAATTTCTTCCCATTCAGCACGGCTGCTGTGAGCAAAGACAGTTTTCCTGCTGTGGGCAGAGAACTTCGTTTTCCTACTCCTTACCCCCTCTCCCTGACCACATACTTATTGGTTGGAGGACTAGTTAGAATAGCTTAGGGTATAGTCTTCAATCCATAAGGCTCCTGACTTCTTTCTTCCTTCTGGGTTGGGGTAGTGAGTGGTTAGGGATGCTTTGCCCCAGCTGGGGTGGTGACTGGAGGATGTTCAGTGTTCTTGGGGTAGGAATTTTATCTGAACTGTGACATAGCCCACCCACATGAATGGACCTGGATTGAAAATGGAACCACCTCTTTGTCTGGTGATGATGCTTCTAGGACTGTATATCTCCCCATGCTCACCCCAAGCCCAAATGTCTTTAGTTGGCTTCTTCTCTGAGCTCTTTCTCCCCTCCTTGCAGGAACATTGACCGTGTTGATCAAACGTGGTGAGCATTTGCAACAACCTGTCTGTGATTTCTGCACACCTACAGTAACTTCTCCACACTAACGCTACCATTTCCCCCTCTCTGCACTCATTGGGATGAAGCTTTGGGGCAGGAGTGCAGGCAGGCAAGCAGGTGGGCTTGGGTGGGGTGGGGGGACCACAGCAGCTGGCTGCAGGTTGCAGTTGTGGTTGCCCCTGCTGACTGCATAGGTCAGACGAGCCATCTTGCTTATGGCAAGAAGCAGTGCTTCAGCAGGTGCTGGTCTTGTGGAATAGCCAGTTGAGGCGTTTTAGAGCTATTTCTTTTGGGTCATTCACTCACTTAGATGCCAGAATGATGCCGGTGACTTTCAAGTCAAACAGCATGACTTTTTTTTTTTAAGAAAAAAAAAAAAAGAGCCCAGGACTGACTCTGTTCACAGAGGTGGTCTTTCCAGAGAACTGTTAGCAGTGAAGACTTAAGGGAAAACTCCACTTAGGGTCTATCAGGATCCCCTGAAAGAAGTCAGATAGAAAAGCTTAACTCATCAAATACATGTCAGGCCTTTAAGCTGAATTCCAGAAGGTATGTTAAATAAATGTACACATCCAGAAATAGATTTAGGTAATGTTTCTCTGTAACCACAGTTGTTGCTGACTCATGCTTTTCAGAAACAGAGTTGTGAAGTACTCACTGCATTCTAGAAGACGAAGTCTTGTGTTTGTTTTAGTTCTGTCTTTCCATTGCTCCTTGTCTAGCATTTTCCTTTTGCGGTGGTATTTTGTTGCCAAAGGGTATTCAGTATTCTCTCTTCTGTGCTTAAGTGATCCTTAATCCAGCAGTGGGTTTGCTTTCTCAGGAGCATAAATGAAAAGGTAGTGAGTGATACTGGCTAAGGAGGAGGATTTCCTTTAGATGCTTGCCCCAAGTCTTTGGCAGGCTGCATCAGACTCTTTGGAGTCTCCTATTCTAGGGCCTCCTAGAGTGGGGTGGGGTTGTAAGGTGAGCAGAAACTCATCTTCTGCCAGTTCCCTTTCCTGGTAGTTGTGAAGGGCATCAGTTTGGGTGTGCAGACCTTTGCTGCACAGGCACATCAGAGCTGGGCTTTCAAGTGGAGGAGTGGAGAGAGGCTGGGGACCTGGGTGCAGTCAGGCCTTCAGGTAGAGCTGATATTCTGGAAATGCATGGGGGCAGGGGAGTGACCCAGTGTCAACTCATCCTTGTGTAATAGGGTGTGTGTGTGCACCTGTGTTCACCTGTGCTCTTGTCTTTTCACCCTGAGCATGTGTCACTGGTTGCTTGTCTCCTGGCTTCGCATGCTGGCAGCAAAAGCAGTCCTAGATGGCAGCAGTCAATTCTTCGTGTTGTTGCCTCTGAGCCTTTGGGCAAGGCTCCTCACTCCCCAGCTGGGGGGAGTTTCTCTCATCTGATTAGCTCAGAGGCAGTTCCATTGGACTCTGGCCTCTCTATGATCATAAGCTACACAGAGGCCATTGCCCAGGTGGGTGTGGCCACGGGGTTTTCCTGGGCCAAGACTTGGCCATTGAGCTAGCAGCTGCCTTCTGCCCTGGGCTCATCTGTTTTCATGGATCTTTCTTGAGCAGCATCTTGTAACCTTGAGCCATAGTGGTGAGGCAGCCAGGGTCCTTGGCCCTAAAGTGAAAGTGGTATGCAATTGTGCTAGGGAGCGGTCCCCTCCCTTCCTGGCTTCTTCATGGGTTTAGACAAATGAGAGTATTTGATATTAGAGGAGTCTCCGGCATGTCTGAATCGTGTACAGAGAAGCGCTGCCTTCTGAAGTTGGTTTCTCCACCCCGTGTCTGCTGACACTAATGCTGTTTTTGTTTCTGCTCACCTCAAGGAATTGTGGGAACGTATTCTGCTCCAGTTGTTGTAACCAGAAGGTTCCAGTTCCCAGCCAACAGCTCTTTGAACCTAGTCGAGTGTGCAAGTCTTGCTATAGCAGCCTGCATCCCACAAGCTCCAGCATTGACCTTGAACTGGATAAGCCCATTGCTGCCACTTCAAACTGAAGCTCAGTGACCTGGGGCGGGCAGAGGCCAAGCTGCTGTTCCTCTGACAGGCCCACAACAGCCTGGGCAGACTGAGAGGCCCGTGCACTTTGGAATGGGGACATGGAACCAACTGTGCAGAGTGATGGAAATTTGGGATGTACCACTGGATTGTAGATTGATCTCTCCCTCCCCAACCCACCCCCGCATTTGTTTTCCTCTCCATTTTCTGTCCTCCCTCTGCCTCCAAAAATGAGACAAGTACCCTGTTTGTCTTTTTTTTTTTTTTTTGGATGGAAGACCAGAGGTTGCCAGGCCCCCTGTAACTGTTGAGCTGCCTGCTGTCAGGCGATGCTGAGGGGTGGCTTAGTTCCTCAGGATGGGAGGAGGCTGGTTGAGTCAGGAATGGAGGCCTGAGATAGAGAGCAGGGAATAAAGCCAATGCTGACGTTTGTGACCATTCCTTATATCACTGCCACATCAGAGCTGATTGGATTGGAAAAACCTTTGCTGCTGAGGACGCCGAAAGGATCTGCTCAAAGAGCAGTGCCCCAGGTGCCCTCTCCCTTCTGAGAGGGACTGGGCTAGTCCCACCCCACAGGCAGATAAATGAGATTGGGGTTTGGAGGGACACAGGCACATAGTAAGCGGGACCCCTTAGGCGCTCCCACCCCGTTTGGGGAAAGAAGGGGTACACTCGTGAAGCAGGGAGAGGGCTGGGAATGGGTGGCTGGCTATTCTCCCCCATGGGATTCTTTTTTTAACTTGACCCAGATTGTCTAGGGCTCCCCTCACTGTCAACAGTCTGCCCCCCTCAGCCAGGCTGTGTGGCGCTTCCCACCCTCAGGCATAGGGTGCAGACTGGCCAGAGTGCAGTATCCTGCTGCCATGGTCAAGGCCAAAGTATGCCCTGAGCCTGGAAGCCCCTTCTGGGGCCTGGTCCCCCAAACAATCTCTCTTCCTCGTCTAGCACAGGGAAATCCAGACTCAGGGTTCCAAAAATTCCCCACTCCCAAACCAATCATGGATCTCCCCCTTTAGGGGTAGAATCAGCCTTTCAGAGTGCAGTGTCTGGAGAAGGGAGCATGTCCCATAGACTCAGCCTTCCTCCGCCTCCCCTTCTTGGAGCAGCGAGAAGGGCCCAGCAGTCCCACTGCCCTGCTCCTGTGCTGCTGGTCAGCAGTGAGGGGCCACTTGGTGACTCTGCAGGGCTCCTTAGAGAAGTGACAAAGCCCGTAGGAGATGCAAGGCACTTTTCCTTAGTAAGCTTCGATGGGGTCCAAAAAGAGCCTTAAATCAATATTTGTGGTGGAGGTGGGTATGGAGAAGAGTGGAGAGGAGTTTAGGTTTGTGCTTTGTGATCTTGGCATCCATGTTTTGTGCCTGCCCTCCCTCTCGGGGGAAGGGCCATGCTTGGCTCTGCTAAAAGCTGCTAACTGGTAACAGGGCGGATTGTGGTGGGCAGTGGGGGTGAGGCCTGGGAACTCTCCTTACCCTTTGGAAGCAATTCCCTGGCTAAAGGCAAGTTGTCTCTCAGGAAGGTGGCTCCTGTGTGTGCCTGGGTGTAGATAAGACGCGGCCCAGAAGCCTTCCCTGGAGCTGTCGGTCCAGGCAAAGCCAAGAGCGTCTGAGTGCGTCTGACTTCCCAGTGGCAGGAGGTTGCTCAGAATCTGAATTTAGTGAAACAGGGTGTAAGTTATTCGCACTCTGTGTGGTCTGGCCTTGCAGGTAGGGAGAAGTCAGTCTAACTGAAGATTGTGCAGGTCCTAGTGACAGGTGCCAAGAGGTTACGATACGGGTTTCTTGGGTCTGATGTACAGTGTGAATAAATGCTTGCAGCTCTTAGCCCTTTTTTGATCAATGAAGCACTTTTTTATTAATATTTTTCTTTGTACGTAAAGGAGGAACCATAATTCTCTGTAGCTGTATATATAACCCTTTTCTCCTAAAGAGGAGTTGGTCAGTGCTCCTATATTTTTCATTTTTTGTCAAAGCAAGAAGTAAATACTTTAGAACTGTTAAATATATAAATAAAGTGAATAAAGTTTAGTGTTCCGCATGGTAGCATTTGCTGACACGTTCTAATTCTTTTTCCCTGTGGTTTATTCCCCTTCACCCCATTTTCCTCTTACACAGAAGCAACTTGAGGTGCTGCTGAGAAAGTTGACTTTGGCAAAGGAAAACTACCGATTTCTTTTAAACTCTGGACCTTGGCAAGGAGCCACACCACAATACCCACACACTGCAACACATTTCCTCGATGGTTTTTGCCACTAACATCTCCAAAGCTAAAAAGGCAAAGCAGTCTGACATCTTAACAATCAGCTGTTCTTCCTTATCAGAAGAACTGTCAATAGTAATTAAAACTACCTCTGTCCTCCAGGTTCGCTTTTTTTTTTTGCTTTTGCTTTGATTTTAGCCAGTGCTCTGGCCCCTTAACCCCACACAGGGAGCAACAGCTGCACCTGTAGCAGCAGGTAAGAACTGAGGCATGCGTGCAGTGGAGACTGAAAGGAGGTTTTGCGGGGATGGTGGCTAGAAAGTGCTTCTGCTCTGCCTGTCTTGGATGAGAGAATTACGGGTGGGCAGAGAGACCTTGGGCAGAAACTGAATTGGATGAGTGGATTGTGTGCCTAACTAGAGGTCTCCTTCCTCCTCCCACACAGAGGGAGGAACCTCTATTCCTTAGATCTGCAACCAGCCGAGGAGGCCGTAGTTTCTAGTCACTTCTGGACTAGTTCTTGTTCTTCGCGGAGGTGGATTTTCTTTCCTGTGTCACTCTTGGGCATGCTTCCCATCCCGTGGGCCTGTGGGGGACGTAACGTTATGCAGTTCTTCCTGAGGGAAGGTAGGTACTGAGTAACGCCCAGCTCTGGGGTTGCCAGCCTCACATCTGTGGTGAGTTGGGGGCTCTGATGAGTGACCTGCTCTGAGCTACCGGAGAGCCTTCCAAGGTCACTTTCTGGATGTACTCACTTCCTAAAGTACACACGCACTTAAAAACAGCTCAGCTGGTTCCAGTCTGAGAGCTGTGTGTGCCATCTGGCAGGTGTTTGAGAACTAACTTGTCCTCTGGGAGGAGAAGGTGCCACTTCAGCTGCCTTCAGTCCATCTGGGAGCCAAGTCTGTGCTCAGACCAATTTGTAAAAGTGTTATAGCCAATGTGTGTCTACACAGAGCTCCTGTTGTGCCTGGGGGCTAATGCTCAGACCTTGGCAAGTTAAAAACACTTGTAGGATCTAGCAAGGCTGTTGGGTCCATAGAGGGGGAGTTACTGGCGTTACGGAAGATGAAGAGCCCGGTGCTGGTGAGACCTGCACAGTGCGAGTCAAGGCAAGGAACTGCCCTGTGGAAGAGGGCAGTATGTGAAGAAAAGCTGTTATCCGAGGACACAGCCAGATTTCTTCAGGCTGTCACATGGAGGTATTTGGTCTAAGCAGTGGAGTACTAACGGTGACCTTGAGATGCCAGGATGTCCTCCTCATCTCTGAATTTTTCCCCTCTTTCTGTACTTCAGTGTCCTTAATTCCAGTCCAAAAAATGACAGGACTGCCTTAATCCACTGAGACTTTCTAGTAAAGGTGTACAGAAAATTTTTCTTTATTTTGCTAATATGCTTATTGTTCATTTCTATGTTAGCCGAGAATAATATTCTAAGAATTAAAAAGGTACTGTGGCGGATTTAAAGGGGAATGAACAAAATGCTGCCCCAGAGCATTTGTTAATTTCCAGCTATTAAAAAATATCAAAATGGGAATTGAGGATAAACCATAGAATATGGTTTCAGGCCACTGTCCTTGAGACAACTGATATACTTGGCCGCTGCACATGAGGCTGGGAGATCGTTAATTGTAGCCATGACCTCTGCTGATGTCTTAAGAACAAGGGCTGCTTTGAAGGTGCTGTTGCAGGACTTTTCATTTTGCTGACACCTGTTCAAGTGATCTGTCTCCAGGGCTGCAGCTGTACCCACCCGACTGCATTAGCTGAGGGTAGGGCTAACAGTGAAAATGGACCTGGACTGTGGAGCAAAATGACTTGAGTCTCCATTTGGAGTTTGGAAAATATGGCAGGAGTCCCAGCTGTTTAATTTCTAGTCACATTTTCTAAGAACAGTTGTTCAAAGTCGAGGTTACTGATGAGATGTCTGGAGGGCAGGACCAGAATGTGTGAGAGGCATCTAGCAGGAGTAGGTGGCTACGCTCCTAAGCCTCTGACTCTTAAACAAGAGTCTCCCTGCCCCCAGTACACAACCACACTTACACCTTGGTCCTCTCCCTTGTGTGGAGTTCATCTGCTGCACATTTGTGCAGATACCAGCTCCCTCCCTGGTTGAACAGGGCTCTTCCAGACTAGGCAGTTGTCGGAGGCATGAGGAGGAAAGGGAAGGGGTACCCTCTGAAGTAGGAATTACAAAGTTTTTTTGTTTGTTTTTGTTTTTTTGCGGTACGCGGGCCTCTCACTGTTGTGGCCTCTCCGTTGCGGAGCACAGGCTCCGGACGCGCAGGCTCAGAGGCCATGGCTCACGGGCCCAGCCGCTCTGTGGCATGTGGGATCTTCCCGGACCAGGGCACAAACCCGTGTCCCCTGCATTGGCAGGCAGGCTCTCAACCACTGTGCCACCAGGGAAGCCCCGGAATTACAAAGTTTTTTAATGCTGCTGTTGTATTTTATTTACCACTTACTGTCTTTTTTATCATATCGAAGTTCTTAGCTTCTCTTATAGTGCTCATAGCAGTTGCATTTCAGTTGTATTTTCAGTGAGATTTGTTTTACACTGGCATTCAAAATTGACCTTTCACTCTTCCTGACTGGTTTAAGATTTTTTTTTTTTTTAATGCAAACTGAACCTATGAGGCTCGGATTCTCGTTAAAAACATCGTGTTGCTGCTGACAGTGCCCACTATTGTAACAGCATTGATTCTGCTATAGCCTCCGTGACCATGTAAACTAAGTAAATGTCATTTTCACCCACAAACAGTTGTTCAGCCCCTTGCCACTGTGGTTCTCTAGTCAGTCTTGTGACCAGTGTTTTAGGTGCATGGGATAAAAACAGCTCCACCCCTTAGTCTGTTCAAGGGACAGGGAGGGGCCTGGCCAGGAGGGGGCAGCAGGAGTCAGCATCTGTGTTTCAGAGGCCTGGGACTTGAAATCCTGGTATTAGAGGTAGGGGGGAGGGACCTTAGATAGTGTAGTTTTGTGGTTTTCATGCTGTTCTGTGGGGAGCGAGCCTTCAGTCCCATTCAGTATTAGGCTTCCAAGTAAGATGTGATGTGATTTGAAGAAAGGTTCCGATGATTAAAATGAAAGTCTGAAATCACTGATTTAATCCAACCTCCTGATTTTTTTAAATTTTTTATTTTTTACAGTAGGTCCTTGTTTGTTATCTGTTTTAAATATAGCAGTGTGTACATCTGAATCCCAAACTCCCCATCTATCCTTCCCCGCCACCCTTCCCCCAAGTTCATTCTCTAAGTATGTGAAACTGTTTCTGTTTTGTAAATAAGTTCATTTGTATCTTTTTTTTAGATTCCACGTAATATATTTGTCTTTCTCTGACTTACTTCACCTAGTATGATAATCTCCAGGCCCATCTATGTTGCTGCAAATGGCATCATTTCATTCTTTTTAATTGACTAACATTCTGTTGTACCATATCTTCTTTTTTTTTTTTTTTACTGAAGATTATCCCAGATCACATGAGGCATTTGGGTTAGTTTCTATTTTTCTGAGAATTTAGAATGCCCAATCTTTTTTTTTTTTTTTAAGATGTTGGGGGTAGGAGTTTATTTATTTATTTATTTTTGCTGTGTTGGGTCTTCGTTTCTGTGCGAGGGCTTTCTCTAGTTGTGGCAAGCGGGGGCCACTCTTCATCGCGGTGCGCGGGCCTCTCACTATCGCGGCCTCTCTTGTTGCGGAGCACAGGCTCCAGACGCGCAGGCTCAGTGAGTTGTGGCTCACGGGCCTAGTTGCTCCGCGGCATGTGGGATCCTCCCAGACCAGGGCTCGAACCCGTGTCCCCTGCATTAGCAGGCAGATTCTCAACCACTGCGCCACCAGGGAAGCCCACCATATCTTCTTTATCCACTCATCAGTCGATGGACATTCAGGTTGCTTCCATGTCCTGGCTATTGTGAACAGTGCTGCAATGAACACTGGGGTGCTTGTATCCTTTCGAACCATGTTTTTCTCTGGATATGAGCCCAGGAGTGGGATTGCTAGATCATGTGGTAGCTGTTATTAGTTTAAGGAACCTCCATACTGTTCTCCATAGTGGCTGTAGCACTGTATATTCCCACCAACAGTATAGGAGGGTTCCCTTTTCTCCACACCCTCTCCAGCATTTATTGTTTGTAGATTTTTTGATGATGGCCATTCTGTCCAGTGTGAGGTGGTATCTCATTGTAGTTTTGATTTGCATTTCTCTAATAATTAGCAGTGTTGAGCATCTATCCATGTGCCTTTTGGCCATCTGTAATTTCTTGGAGAAATGTCTGTTTAGGTCTTCTGCCTATTTTTTGATTGGGTTGTTTGCTTTTTTTTTTTTTGACATTGAGCTGCATGAGCTGTTTGTATATTTTGGAGACTAATCCCTTGTCAGTTGCACTGTTTGAGAATATTTTCTCCCATTCCTTGGGTTGTCTTTTTGTTTGTGGTTTCTTTTGTTGTGTAAAAGCTTTTGAGTTTAATTAGGTCCCGTTTGTTTATTTTTGTTTTTATTTTCATTACTCTGGGAGATGGACTGAAAAAGATATTGATGCAATTTATGTCAGTGTATTCTACCTATGTTTTCCTCTATAGTATCCGGTCTTACATTTAGGTCTTTAATCCATTTTGAGTTTGTTGAGAAAACCAAGTTTCAGGGAGCAGCAAAGATTCATCCACGGTTACCAGAATAAACAGAAGAATTTGAATAAGAAACGTTCTCTCCTGCCCCCTTCCCCTCAGTGCTCTTGGGTTTCCAGAAAGCAGCCTTAGATAAATAGTTACTCTAACCTGGTTCTCTTTGAGTTAGCCAAACCAGAAATCTTGCAGAAGAGCTTAGTAGTCACTACCAGAAGGCTTAAACTCCTCTCCCTGGTAACCCAAATCAAAAGGCTTTGATATTGTAATGCAGTATTTTTTTCTTTTAAACCTTTCGTGTACATAAAAAGTGTTAATAGCATGAACTAAGTTCAAGTCATCTCTTAAACTAGTGGGGTGGTGGGGGGAGCATTTTTGACTAGTGCAAATGGGTTAGTTGTGAGCTATCTCAGTGTCCAATTTACATCTGATTTTGTTTGGTATAGTATGGAGGAAAAAATCCTGATTTAAGTGGAAATAGTCGTAGGTTGTCTGCAATCTCTAGTTATGGACAAAACTGAAGTAGATACTTGAAAAAAGATCAAGAGGAATATCCAATACCTGCTTTCAGCCCTTATCCTCCATACATCAGGTAAGAAACACACGAAGGTTATAATCACTAAAACTGTACTATGGTGAGAGCCATAGCACTGAGTTGCAGCTGGGTGTGGCGATCCCAGCACCAGGCTTGCACCTTCTGCATCAGTGACCTGAGAAGCCCACACAAGCACAATAATGGAGGCCTTACCTGAGGTCTCAGGCAGCCTAAGCAATGCATGTTTTACATCTGAGTGTACGTGTTACGGACTTTTAATATTTATGAAGCACTGCCACAAGAGCAGAGCCAGTTTCAAAACCACTCGTTTGGTGGAAAGAACCTGGGGTTTCTGAGCCCACAAACTTGGGCTGGAATCCAGCCCCGCAGTGCCATCTGAGTTGCCCGTGGGTGGTGAGGAACTGACCATTTCCTTATCTAGAGCAGAGCACTGGCCACAAAGAGGGGGTTGACAGTGAGTGCCTAGAAAGTGCTTCCCTTTCCACCGTCCATGAAATGAGGTGACATTTCTGTCTCTGGCTGCTGGTGGACATTCTGAATGGTCAGAGCCAGACAGAGCTTCTGTCCCATCATGTATTAAAAACTAGAAGATGACTGGCCCTGCCCTGGGTCTTCCACCTTACAGAGGTAATATTCTGATCTGAGTTAAAATAAATTGCAAGTTTATCACTACTCAAAGACTCTAAAGTTCATATATGAACTTAATGGATGCAAGTCTGCAGGTGCACTGCTGCTTTAAAGTCCTATAAAAGCAATGGGAAAGGGGGCCAAGAGAAAGAAATTGCTTGTTGGAGTTGGGGTGGCATCTAAGAACTCTGAGTCCTGTGGAGACTGATGTGGCCTCACTTTGCTGAACAGGTGATGAGTTTTAGGTTCCTGACTGAAGACTGACCAAGCCCTAAGATATGCAGACCAGCCAGCTCTCCAGGCTGAGGAACAGGGGAGGTAGAGCGAGGTGGGCCTTACCTCTGCCCAGCATGGATGTCTAAGGCCTGGGCCAGATTGTGTTCACTACCTGGCAAGCGAGCCCAAGGTTGGAAAAGGAGTGAAGACCTTGCCTTCAGCTCGTCCTCCTTTCATCTCCAATGCCAAAGGAGCCCATGGTGGCTGAACATATTTAAGGCTTCGTCATCCAAATTAAAACAGATGTGAGTTAATTATAAATGGTTCCCCTACTGTATTTTGCCCATTGGAAAATCAGTCCCCAGAACTAGAGGTTCTTTCAAGTCACCCAGAAGATTCTGGTACTCACTGGCACATACTCTATACTGGGGAGGCTCCCAATTTTGAAGTTCCCGTCGGCCCTTGGGACCTGACCTGGGTAGCATAATTCTATTCTTTCGAGTTGATAAACCAGCCAACTGCTGCCTCAGACTTCTGCCCCCCAAAACGTACTTGGGTGTCCCCAAGGACTATCCATACCTGCTGTCTCTTCTGCCTCTGCAGTTGGCCTTCGAGGCTGCGCCAGACCATCCTTTCCCTGTGCCTATGTTGGTATTGGTGTTCCTGAGGTTCAGTTCTCTGCCCTCCTTCCACACCTGCTTCCCTGGAAATTTATAAATCAGGGTACTTAAAATGGAGACACTTTATTAACAACAGTTCCATATGAGTCTCTGCCAGGAATGCAGCGAAGTCATCCTTCCCCAGGGGCTTGGAGAAACTGCTAAGGCATCAGGTATGCCCAACCTGAGCCAGTGTGCAAGGCGACCTCACATGCATACCCTTACATCTGCCCTGTACAGCTCTGAAGCATTAACTTGGGGACTGGTTCTCATGGGCCTGAAGACTGCTTGCCCAGTCTTGTCAGTTGAAAGGACGGCTGAACCAAAATGCCTGCAGCACGGGCCTTGCCTTTTGTCTTCTGTGTGCAGGATCTAAAGTGCTAGGATGTCAGCATTTCCTTCCCAGTCAGCTTGGAGCAGGTGTGAACACTGATGTCACTTTGCCATCCTCTCTCCCAAGCCCAGCTAGGAAGTTAACCTCCTCTTTCCACACTGTAGTTGAATTCCTCCCCAAGGCAGGTGTCAAGGTGTCAGGGGTCAAGGCAACTCTTAGCCCAAGAAGCCAGAGCTGGGTGTCTGCCTAGGCACATGCCTGTGTGTGCGTAGCTCTGTGCTGCCCTGACCCGGAGATTGTGGGACCTGTGTTCCAGCCCCTTCATTGATGATTTAGGGTGTAGCCTTGACCACTCTACTCTGCTTTAATTTCTCCTCTATGGGGAAGTTTGTCCAGTCAACCCACAAAGCTGTTGAGGATCCAATGAGGAAATGGATCATGTTTTACAAAGTCTAGTTGCCCTGCAGCATGAGGGGTAGCATCCTGCAAAGCCCACACTTGAACTTCTGCTCTGCCTGAGGCCCCCACCTTACCTGCTTTCACACGTCGTCCAGAGCTGGAAGCAGCAGGAACCGTACTGCTCCAAGGCAAGAGAACTTCTCTTCTCACCTGTACCTGCTCAGCTGGAGGGAGGAGGGAAACATGTCAGGTCTTTCAGGGGTGATAGGGACTCCCGGCCATCTCCAGCCAAGATGGTCCCCAAGGTGAAATACTTAAGATCCAGCCACTTAAGTGGGTGGAGTGTTACCAGGGACAGGTTCTCTTGCTGGGGTGGGAGCTCCGCCCGGGGCTGCTGGGAGTCTCCGAGAGGTGGGCTCCACGGGGTGGCCTTGCTTCCAGGGCAGGTGAGGGCTGGGCAAGCAGTCAGCCATGCTGGCGGGGAGCTCTGCCGCCTTACCTCCATTCTGGTCAGTGTCTGGATGGGCAGTGGTGATCCCTGAACTTCCCAAACACAAATCTCTTGATGTCTGCCCATCCTGAGAAAGGAGAGGCACCAGAGGTGACTCCCTGGCCAGTTTGTGGTGTTGCCTCTGTCCCCCTAGGGCAATATTTTGCTATCAGCTGCCCTGCCTGGCTTTCTCTCTAGGCATGCAGAGCCGGCCCTGCACCCCACGGGGAGCAGAGAAGTGGGCTCAGGCAGCAGGTCCAGAAGGTGGAGGAGTTGAACTCCTGCCTGCTAAACCACATGACCATGGCCTTCATCAGGCAGAACACTTGCCCTCAGAGGGGAACTGCACTCCTCTAGTCTCTGAGTAGGAGCAAACTTTCAAAGGAGCCCTCTGGCACCCTTTCCTCCATGGTGCCGTCAGCCCCACTCTGTACTTCCACAGCCCTATCTGACCTGAGGGTGATAGGGTGAGTCCCTCTCACCTGCCCTGCCCCCATGCCTAGAGCTCCTCCTCTCCCCCTCCTTTCCCTTCTGCTCCAAACTCCCCTTGCCTCTGCAAGTCATCCAGGACAGCCTCACACTAAGGCAATAAAATACACAAGCCAGAAACAGCACAAATGTCCATCAACAGAGCAAGGGATAAATAGTTTGTGAAACATTCATCTACAAGATCTAACACAGCAATGAATGAATAAACTAGTTATACATACAAACACAGAGATGAATCTCACATAATACTGAACAGAAAAAAGAACAATATTATGTGCTGTATGATTCCATTCTTTAAAAGTTCAAAGCCAGGCAAAAGTATTATTTCAGATGCCAAGGTATGGTAACTACGGAAGCCAGGGCCTTGGTCATCTCTAGGGGTTGGAGCGAGCAGGTTGGGGAGGGTAAGTGGGCTTCCAGAGTGCTGGAGATGCTTTAGGTACTGATCAGAGTAGTGGGTTTCATGAATGCTCATCTGATAACTCATCAGCCTCTACAGATTTTTTAAAAAATTGTTTAACATCTTTATTGGAGTATAAACTACAGATTTTTAATGTACTTTTCTACGTATATGTTATTTCAAAGTTCAGAAAACAAAAAACCCAGCCCCTCCACCTTGGGCTTCTCAGGGCGTCAGCCCCTTGGTGTGCATACCTCTCATGCAATTGACTGGCCTCAGTGGGGGATATCTAGCGGGGAGCTGTCAAGGCCTGAGGAGAAAGGGGTTGGCCCAACTACTCAGGTGGCCCTGGGTCAATGAATGGGGGCCACCTTCATTCCTTCTCCAGCTGGGGTGGTCCTGCCTGTAGTGCTGTCCCTTCCTTGCCCCAGCCTCACTGCCTTCCCAAGGAAGTTTGTGTTGATCTGGAGCACTGGCTTCCTGGCTTGGTCAGGCTGGCCTTGAATGGGCCTTACCTGACCTAGGTCTGCTTCTCATGAAGGGGATCTGCTATGATGAGTTGCCCCAGCGCCCTAGGTTTAACTTATATTGGGTAGGATGCTCTTGATTTCCATTGTTTGTTTATGGTCATCTGCCCACTTACCTAGAGTTGGTGGGGGGACATTACAGAGACCTCATGGCTGGGAACCTTTGATTATATACAGGGATACTAGTCAAATAACAAAATATGAATTCCTACTTCATGTCAGGCACCTCAGTAGGCAGAGAAAGCCAGAATCCTGCGCTCATGGAGAAGACTGTCGACAAAAGACAGGTAAGCGTGATGAATGCTGCAGAGCAGTCTGGGGATCTGTGGGAACTTGCAGCAAGTCAGCAGAGGGGTTCCTAGGGAAGTAATGTGTAAACTAAGGCCTGAGGAATGAAGAGGGAAAGAGACAAGAAGCTAATTCATTGAGCATGTACTGTGTGCTAAGCCACTTTCGTCATTTCATTTAGTCCAGACAACAACCCTTTGTATTATTATTCCCATTTTACAGATGAAGAAACTGAGGCTCAGAAAGGTGAAGAGCCCTATCCAAGGTCACTCAGCTAACATGTGGCAGAATGAGGACTTGAACTCTAGTCTGCATGATTCAAAAGCCAGGCAGTGAGGAGGCTGCTGTCAGTCATGGCAAGAAGTGGTGGTGGCATCATTGGATACAGAGGTAGATGTGCAGGCCCAAGAAGGACCCTGAAGAGAGAACTAACAGGATTCAGTGAGCACTGTTGAGGCAAAGGAGGAGGAGGAACCAGACTCCAGGTTTCTGCCTGGATCACCTGGATGGACAGTGATCCATCCAGTTGGATCATTTACTAAGATGGAGAATGGGGAGGAGTAGGTTTAGGGGGGAAAATCATCTAAATTTGATCTTCTACTTCAGTTAAAAAAAAAAAAAAGACTGGTTGATTAAATGAAAATAAAACAGGGATAATTCCATTCTAGAAACTCCCTCTCTTCATGCCTCCTCAATCCCAGTGTTTTCTACACTCATTTGTTGCCCCTTCCTTCTAGTTTTCTAAAGCACCCCAATTCCTTTCTGATCCGTGGGCCCTCTAATAATCAAACCCCAAGCAGATCAGAACTGGGAGGACCACCAAAAGAACACTGTCCTTGGCCACACCATCTGCTCCCTCAGCAGTGGCCCTCTGGCCACTCCATGCTTTGTCCAGGTCTCCTGACGCTCCCTCCTCTGCAGAGGCTCTCTGCCAGGGGAGGAGCTGCTCCTATGCTTGAGCTCCTCGGGGTGGAGTTCCTCCCCACCGACCCCCGCATCCTCCTAGTACCTAGAACATTTGGTGTGTGCACAGCCTCTGCAGTCACACAGGGCCCCGCACTCAGAAGGACCTTGCCCTCGGTTTAATGCACTTCTATTGCAGTTTTGAAATTCCTACTATATTTAACAAGAGGCCTCATTTTCATTTTGGACTGGGCCCTGCAAACTCTGTAGCTGGTCCTGTCCATGTGTCTGCATTGTAATGGTGCAAGACACTGACTGGTAGCCTTTCCCATCTGTGGGGATGAACCTCTTTTCCATCTAGGAAGACCCACTGTTTTAAATCAGAGGGAAATAAAGCAAAAAAGAGCTCACTTTGTTTCTGTGAAATAGTTTTATGTGCAGTTTTATGTTTCTTCATGGGTAATAACTTAGGAGGGAACCTTGGGAATAGAATACAAAAGTAACAAATTATGGGCCATTAACTGTGGTTGTTTCTTTATAGCTTAGAGTGGAGGCACGTTTGGATTGCTTTGGCACTCACAGTTACAGGTAGGGAAGGCGGTCTACTTAAATATAACCTAGGGGGACTTCCCTGGTGGTCCAGTGGTTAAGAATCTGCCTTCCAATGCAGGGGATGTAGGTTCGATCCCTGGTCGGGGAGCTAATATCCCACATGATGCAGGGCAACTAAGCCCGTGTGCCGCAACTACTGAGCATGTGAGCCACAACTAGAGAGAGGCCCATGAGCCACAACTACAGAGCCTGTGTGCCACAACTAGAGAGACGCCTGCACGCCACAACTAAGACCCGACACAGCCAAAAATAAAATATAAATAAATAAATAAATAAATAAAATCTAGGGCCCCTCAGGAGGTGGAGGGAGAGGCAGCTGAATGATGACCCCAACCTTGCTTCCGAAGCCAAAACTGCCATCAAGGCCTCACCTCCAGTTAAAGTATTTCTCTCACAAGCCTCATTACTGAGCAACTATGGACCCCTTACCTGAGATCCTCTCAGCTCTGCAGGTGTGGAGGTGGTCTACGTGCTGTCTGGGCAGCAGCCTTTGGGGTGTAACTCATACTTGTCCCCATTTAGTTGGTGTCATCTGCCACTCAGGATCCAAACAGCTGCAGAAGATCCTTGCTCACTTTAGTAAACACCTGTTTTAAAAAAAAAATTGAACTCAAAAAATGTTTGGACTCCTTGCTAAAGAAAGGTGCAGAAATACTCCGCCGGCTATCGTCATAGGCTTTCCCGTCCTAACAAGCTAATGGATGAAGCACTCAGACCGCTGAATGAGAAGTCCTCCAGTGTCGTTCACCTACAGTAGTAACACCAAAGACTTCAAGCACAGCACACAGAAAATAAAATCCATCCCCAATTCCTTTTCTCAGAGACACAGCCAATATCAATCCAAACTGACTGTTGAAGGCTTTTTGGAATGTACTAGGTCATCCCATTTACACTGTTGAGCTGATCACATAATTCAGCTGTCCTGCCCTGGAAGCTTGGCTGACCTCCTTTGATTCACAAAATACAACCCAGATTCCTTGGTCTGACTGACATCAGCTGGCCTACCAGGCATACTCAGCTATTCTTGACCCCATGGACTTTCTCCCCTTAACTCTTCTCATCTGTTTCCTCTCCCTCAACTTTCACATTTCTGTTATTGAGTGCCTGTCCTTGCTAGGTCTGGGGGACACAAAAGGAGGAAAACAGGCACAGTCCCTAGCCTGGGCTTTCAGTCTAGTGAATCCATGAATTATGCAAACCTTCATAGCAAACGGTGAGGAGGACTGTGAAGGAAAGTGGTGGGGCTCTGAGCGCCCCATCAGGGGTTTGGTCTAGTTTGGGCATCAGGAAAGGTTTCCTTGAGCAGTATGATTTCTGTGGAAAGAGAGAGGTGGTAACTAGGCACCAACCAGGGTGCAGGGAGGCTGTGAGGAGGGCACACTCAAGGCCAGGTCGGCAGGGCAGTGGTCTCGGAAGCAAGGCCCTTTAGAGGGAAGCATTGAAAGGCCAGTGGGGCTGGTATGCAGGGGGCACAGGGGGATGTGAGCTCGGGTCAGATAAGCTGAGCCTGAGGTTGAAGAGTGAGGTCTTTGTCCTCAGAGCCGCGGGAAGCCTCTGAAGGATTTTCAGTAGGGGGAACATCAGAGCTATGTTTTTAAGAGCCTTCTGGAGGAGGTACAGGGCCATCGTGCTCTGGGTGAGAAGCGAGCAGCAGTGCAATAAAGAAAAGTGTCTGGGCTGCAGAGAGGGGAGAGGCACACAAGAAGGACAAGTGTCCCCTGCTGAGGGTATGTGTGTCCCGGGGAAGTCAGGGGGTTAGTTCTGAAGAAGGCTCTCCAAATGTCGTGCTCAGAGGAAAGTGTGGGCTGGGGTTGGACGTGTGAGAGTCGAGGCAGAGCAATGGAACGGAAGCAGTGGATGGGAAGGAGCTCCGCCCGAGAGAGAACAGGCGGCCAAGGACTGAGCTAAAGGCCAGGGAGAAGAAATGAGCTGCCAAAGGGGGCAGGAAGGAAAAGAAAAAGGAAAACGAAGGCAACATGGTGCCAAACAATAGGGAAGAAAGTACTTCAGGAAGCAGCAGCCCTGAAGGATAAATAAAAGCCCCACGGAGAGAAGGAGAAAAGAAGGGTAGAGAGAAGCAGCAGCTCACAGTCCAGAAGGCAGAGCCCTGAGTTCTGGGAGCTGGAGCTCGGACGCAGGCGGAACTGGAAGGGGGAGAGGAGTGAAGGCAGGTGGATCAAGAGGGGCCTCAGTAAGGAGTTTGGACACAATCCTGAGGGTCAGCGGAGAGTTTGGTTTTGCCTGTCTTTTTAATTAGAAACAAAACTCATGCTCCTTGTAAATAAAACAAGACCACCACCCACCACCAAAACAAACTCTAGCAACAAAGAAATGTATATGTTAACAAGTGGAAGTTCCTCTGCCAAATCCCCCCTCCTTAGCTAGCACATTGGTGTTATCATTCCAGACCTCTTCCTGCCACCCACAAACTTCATTCGTTTTGTGAAAACAGGATTATGCTACCTATAATTTCTGCAACTTCCCTTACTGAATTAGCAGTAATCTTGAATTTCCTTCTGGGTGGTTACACGCAGATGTGCCCACCGGTTTGAATGGCTGTACGGTCCTCCACAGCCCAGATATACTTGTATCCTCGGATGCTGATTTATTTTCTTGAACCTAAAATGGCTACTGAGGTGCCTAAAGAGAGGATTATTTCCTAGGGGCACTAAGTCCCAGTCTGGTTCTGCCATTAAGTACCTAGCTCTGGGGAGGGCACGGCCCCTACTGGGCCTCAGTTTCCTCATCCACTGTGTGCCAGGCACTATTATCTCATAAAACACGAGTGTTAATATTTCTCATCGGTGAAGGGCTTTAGGTAGAGGAATGTAATGATCAGATTTGTGCTTCATAAAGATCACTCGGGCTGCAGTATGAAAAATTATTTGCTCTTTCTTCTCATCCATATTTGAAAAAAAAAAAACCTTACCAATCTTTCAAGGTCTAGTTCAGATTTTCCCTCTTCCAGAAGTTCCCTCTCCATCATGCCCTACCTCCTCTTAATTGGAATTCTCCTCTACCTGGTTCTCCCCCTAAAACATAAAACCCCTTGAAATTGAGAATATTTTTCATCCTCACATGCTCCACAGGAATAGGTCTATATGAGGACTTAATAAATCTTTGCAGAATTGTCCATGCACTAAAAAAATCATTTTGGTGGGACAAAAGAAGGAATAAATGAGCCACTCAATACTTGTTTGGGACTCAAGCCTTCGTCTGATAAAGAGTTTATCCACAAGCCTCAAGATGTGTATGATTAAGCACTGCAGGAGGTATTTTCCTGGCTCTGAAAAGTTCTGACCTGCCCTGCCTGGAGTGCTGATGTTGAATAAGACTGTCTGGGAAAGAGGCACTAAGGCCAGCCTGGTTTATGGTCACAGGGCTTTAATAATATCCTGCTACTCTGAAGCCTGAGAGCTTCCTTTTCACCTTGTACAATACATTGAGAGCTTTGCCTTCACTGGACTATTGCTATATAGGAATGAGTGACAGTGACTTGCTTTTTCTTTTCTTTTGGAAGTTTTGCCCATTAAATACATTTTTCTTAGATCCATGCAGTTTAGAATTATGGAAATAAAAAGCTTATATTGAACACCTATTCTGTGCTTGAAGATCAGTTCTGTTTCATAATTTAAAATAACTCAGTATAAAAACAGAAATAAACCAACAGGACCTAAACAAATTTACAAGCTTTTGCACACCAAAAGAAACCATAAACAAAACGAAAAGACAACCCAATGAATGGAAGAAAATATTTGCAAATGAAGCGACCGACAAGGGATTAATCTCCAAAATATACAAACAGCTCATGCAGCTCAATATCAAAAAAACAAACAACCCAATCAAAAAATGGGCAGAAGATCTAAATAGACATTTCTCCAAAGAAGACATACAGATGGCCAAGAGGCACATGAAAAGATGCTCAACATCACTAATTATTAGAGAAATGCAAATCAAAACTACAATGAGGTACCACCTCACACTGGTCAGAATGGCCATGATTAAAAAGTCTACAAATAAGAAATGCTGGAGAGGGTGTAGAGAAAAGGGAACTCTCTTACACTGTTGGTGGGAATGTAAACTGGTACAGCCACTATGGAGAACAGTATGATGGTTCCTTAAAAAATTGAAAAGAGTTGCCATATGATCTAGCAGTCCCACTCCTGGGCGTATATCTGAAGAAAAACGTAATTCGAAAAGATACATGCACCCCAATGTTCATTGCAGCAGTATGTACAATAGCCAATACATGGAAGCAACCTAAATGTCCATCAACAGAGGAATGGATAAAGAAGATGTACATATATACAATGGAATATTACTCAGCCATAAGAAAGAGTGAAATGCCATTTGCAGCAACATGGATGGACCTAGAGATTATCATACTAAGTGAAGTCAGACAGAGAAAGACAAATATCCTATGATATCACTTATGCGTGGGATCTAAAAAAATGATACAAATGAACTTATTTACAAAACAGAAACTTATTCACAGACTTCAAAAACAAACTTATGGTTACCAAAGGGGAAAGGTGGGGAGAGGAATAAATTTGGGATTTTGAGGAATAAGTTTGGGATTAACATATACACACTATTATATGTAAAATAATCAACAAGGACCTATTGTATAGCACAGGGAACTCTAATCAATAATGTGTAATAACCTGTATGGGAAAAGAATCTGAAAAAGAATGGATATATGCATATGCATAGCTGAATCACTTTGTACACCTGAAACTAACACAACATTGTAAATCAGCTACACTCTAATATAAAATAAAAAGTAAATTTAAAAAATAACTTATAAAAAGTCATTTACACAAAATATCTTATCATCTAAGGAAAAGCTGGAAATTTTCTGTGACTTCTAGAGAGTCTATAACCAAGAACAATAAGCCCAAGTAATCCAGAGATTTCTGGATTTAATTTAAAAAAGAATTTCACTGGGTATAAGTTAAAAATTATTCTGAAAACAGGCACCTGTCTCCAGGAGTGTGGTGGGGTCAGGGATTCACTAAGAAGGACCACAAGAAAAACTCTGGAGTGATAGTCATATTTTACAATTCTATATGGGATACACATGTGAACATATTTGTCAGAACTAACCAAATGCTCTACTTACAATTTGTCCACTTCACTGTACATGAATTTTTTTTAAATGAAAGCAGCCTTTGTCTTCTAGAGAGCTCATTCTGCTGACAGGACTTATATTTTTTAAGATAATTTTTTTTAGAGCAGTTTTTTTTTGTTTGTAATTTATTTATTTTTGGCTGCATTGGGTCTTCGTTGCTGCGTGCTGGCTTTCTCTAGTTGCAGTGAGTGGGGGCGACTCTTCGTTGCAGTGCACGGGCTTCTCATTGTGGTGGCTTCTCTTGTTGTGGAGCACAGGCTCTAGGTGCACGGGCTTCAGTAGTTGTGGTGCGTCGGCTCAGTAGTTGTGGTGCATGGTCTCCAGGGCGCGTGGGCTCAGTAGTTGTGGCTCGTCGGCTCTAGAGCACAGGCTCAATAGTTGTGGCTTACAGGTTTAGCTGCTCTGCAGCCTGTGGGATCTTCCTGGACCAGGTATCGAACCCACGTCCCCTGCATTGGCAGGTGGATTCTTACCCACTGCGCCACCAGGGAATTCCCTAGAGCAGTTTTAGGTTCACAGCAAAATTGAGAAGAACTGACAAGAGATTTCCCATATATTCCCTACCCCCACATATGCTCCGCCTGCCCCATTATCAACATCACTCCCTAGAGTAGTACATTTGTTATAACTGATGAACCTACATTGACATATCATAATTGCCCAAAGTCTGTGGTTTACATTAGGGTTTACTTTTGGTTTTGTATATTCTATGGGTTTGGGCAAATATATAATGACATACCAGGATTGTAGTATCATACAGAACAGTTTCACCAATGCTAAAAATCCTCTGTGCTTTGCCTGTTCATCCTTCCCTCCCCCTCCCCTCTAACCTCTGGCAACCACTAATCTTTTTACTATCTCCATAGCTCTGCGTTTTCCAGAATGTCATACTGTTGGAAGCATACAGTATGTAGCCTTTTCAGATTGGCTTCTTTCACTTAGTAATATGCATTTAAGCTTCCTTCATTTTTTTTTTCGTGGCTTGAAATGCATTTCTTTTTAGTGCTGAAAAATAATCCATTGTCTGTAGGTACCACAGTTCATTTATCCATTCATCTACCGAAGGGCATCTTGGTTGCTTCCAAGTTTTGGCAGTTATGAATAAAGCTGCTATAAATATCCATGTGCAGGTTTTTATGTGGACATAGTTTTCAGCTCCTTTGGGTAAACCATATATGAAGTTCACCTGAAAAAAAAAACAACCCTCTACACAAACATTAAATTCTAGTTAAACATATGCATGCTGAAGCATTGAGGAGTGTAGTGTATTTATGTCTGCAACTTACTTTGAAATGCATAAAAAATCATTTATGGATGGATAGAGGGATGGATAGGTAGACAGATATATGATAAAGCAATATAGTAAAATGTAAATTGTAAAATCTAAATGATGAGTATATTGGTTTTTACCATAAAATTCTTTCAACTCTCTTGTATGTTTGAAATTTTTCATTAAAAAATGTTGGAAAAAATTGTTCTGAAGCGTATGTCTTACTCTCATATTAGATGCATCTCAGAAAGCCAACCAGTACCTACAGTCATCTGGCTGTACCCAGCAGCTCTAAACTATAACTAAAGACATACTAAGAAGGCAAAAGAGTGCCATGTCAAGGTCCTTAAGGCAGTCCTGTCTCTGGAAAGGACAGTGATGTGAACTGGTGTGAGACAGCTGAGGTTACTAAGTCACTAACCAAGGTGCTTCCTATACAGTCATAGGGGTGACCTGTGAGTTGAGAGATGAAACAAAAACTAATTCTAGCAGCAACTTATGATGATAATTATGCTAAGAGGGTGGATAATGATCAAAGTCAGCCCCTGCCATGCTCATGTGTCCTATTGTTAACATCTACCTGCTTGCTGGAATATAGCCTCCACTACAGAGAGGACAAGGGCCAAGAGGAAGAGAAGTCCTCATCTCCAAACTTATTGGCCCCGGAAAATGTAGGGGAGGCAGGGGTAGAACTGTGGAAAATGAGAGATACTAAGGAATCTGTGTAATAAAATAGCTAACATGAACCCCATTCTAAACTTGGATATTACATTTCTCTTCTAGCAACATGCTAAAAAGGCAGCAAAGGAGGGTGGGTCAGAGCAGCAGTTCCCAAAGTATAATATGGGGTACTCTAGGGTCTCTGAGACTTCCAGAGAATCATGAGGTTAAAACTATTTTTATAAGTTTCATTTGTCTTTTCACTTGCCTTCTCCCGTAAGTGTAGAGTTTCCAAAGGCTGCATAACATGATATTTTAACACATTAAATTCAGAAGCAGGTTTGAGAATCCAGCTGTCTTTTTTCCAGCTGTCTTCTTTTAGTCAGACGTTAAAGAAATTTGCAAAAATGTAAAACAATGCCACTCCTCTAATTTTTTGTTTTAGAAAATATTTTTCATAAAGACATTATGTATGTTAATGTATAGTAAGTTTTTTTACTTTTTATTTAAAAATGAGTCAATACCTTAAAGTTTCACAATTTCAATTTCTAATATAAAATTTGATAAATATAACCCACATAAACAAAGGCTCTTTGGAGGTCCTTTTTATTTAAAGTTTTACTGGTGTATAATTTACATACAGTACACAAATCTTAAACATTCAGCTCAATTCATTTTTACATATGTATACACCATGTAACCTCCACCACATTCAAGTTATACGCCATTTCCATCATCATGGAAGGACTCACCAATCCACCAGAGGTCACCATTATTCTGATTTCTGTCATCATAGATTAGTTTTGCTTGTTCTTAACTTCATATGAATGGAATCATAATATGTATACTTCTGTGCCTGGCTTTTTTCTCTCAGCATAGCGTTCTTGAGATTCATACATGTCATTCTGTGTATTAATAGTCTGTTCATTTTTATTATTGCCAGTAATATTCCATTGTACAACTATATCACATATTGTTTTCTTTTCCTGTTGACAGACATTTGGATTTTGTCCAGTTTTTGACTATTATGAATAAAGCTGCTATGAACATTCTTGTACAAGTCTTTGGTGGCCATATGAATTAATTTTTCTTGAGCATATGCCTGGATGTGGAATTGTTGGGTTCCACAGTAGGTCTATGTTTGGCTTTATTAGAAGCTGCCAAATCATAATGGATGAGAATTTCAGTTACTCCACATCCTCAGCAACACTTGATAATGAAAGTTTAAAATTTTTGTATCCATTCTGCTTAATGTGTTATTATGGTTTTAATTTGCATTTCTTTGATATTATTCTGAGTTCCTTTTAATACATTAATTGGTCATTTGAATATCCTCTTTCATGAAATGCTTGTTCAAACCCTTTGTTCGTTTTAAAAAGATAAATACTATATCACTTATATGTGGAATCCAAAAAATGATACAAATGAACTTCTTTACAAAACAGAAATAGACTCGCAGACATAGAAAACAAACTTATGGTTACCAAAGGGGATAGCAAGGGGTGGGGAGAGATAAATTAGGAGTTTGGGATTAACAGATACACATTACTATATATATAAAATAGATAAACAACAAGGACCTACTGTACAGCATAGCGAAGTATAATCAATATCTTAAAGTAACCTATAATGGGAAAGAATCTAAAAAAGGATATATGTGTGTATATGTGTATATGTATGTACATACACACACAGATAACTGAATCACTTTGCTGTATACCTGAAATTAATACAACAATGCAAATTAACTATACTTCAATTTTTAAAAAAGCTTAAAAAAAAAACCTCTACCGCAAACCCTAAAGAAAAAAAAAAGATGAATAGGAAAAAAAATTATCTTTAGCTTATTGATTTGTAGAAGTTCTTTGTATATTCTGTATATGAATTCTTTATCATTCTATAGCTGGCCTATTTACTTTCTTTTTTTTTTTTTTTTTTTTTTTTGCGGTACGCGGGCCTCTCTCACTGTTGTGGCCTCTCCCGTTGTGGAGCACAGGCTCTGGATGCGCAGGCTCAGCAGCCATGGCTCACGGGCCTAGCCGCTCCGCGGCATGTGGGATCTTCCCGGACCAGGGCATGAACCTGTGTCCCCTGCATCGGCAGGCGGACTCTCAACCACTGTGCCACCAGGGAAGCCCCTATTTACTTTCTTAATGATGTGTTTTGATGATCAGATGTTTCTAATTTAAGTCAAATTTATCAATCTTTCTTATTTGGTTTAGTGTATTTTGTGATCTGATTAAAAACTTTGTTTACCACAATACCAGGAAAATATTCTCCTATGCTTTTATTTGGAAGTTTGATTGTTTTAGCTTTTGATTTTAGGTCTATGATATACTTAACAAATTTTTGTGTTTGAGTTAAAGGTCAGGCTTTACTTTTCTCCATACACACAATTAGTTGTTCCAAAATCATTCCCCCATGTAATTACAGTGGCACCTTTGATGTAAATCAAGAAAACATACATCTGTGGGTCTATTTACGGATTCTTTGTTCTGTTCCAGTGGTATATTTATCTATCCTTGCTCCAAAAGTACTCTGTGTTAATTACAGTAGTTTTGTAGTAAATGTTGAAATATGCTGGCTAAGTCTTCCAACTTTGTTTGAGAACCAGTCATTTTTTTATTAAAAATTTTTTTCTTTATCAAGATTTCTTAGATATTCTAGGGCCTTTGTATGTCCATATACATTTTGGCTCAGTCATTTTTCCAGAATATAAGGGGGTCCTGAGACCAAAAACTCTGAGAGCTGCTAACTGAAAGTATGGGCTCAAATGCTGGAAGCCCAGGATCAAATCTCAGTTTTTGCCGTCTATTAGTTGTGGGAACTTGGCAAAGAATTTAATTTTTCCATGTCTCTGTTTCCTCATCTGTAAGTTGGGACAACAATAGTATGTATAATATAGGGTTGTGTCCATCAAATGTTAAACATTATGTGAATGTTTTTGTGTTTGTTAAAATAAATGGGGCAGGTACACTGAATTTATTTTTTTAAAGAGTATGAAGTCAAAGAAAAAACCTAAAGAATCAAAAGGAAATAGGTAACCTTTTGACAATCTCAGTGTACTTAGAATCCAGTTGTATCAGCTTCATATAAAAATTAAAATATACAAAACAACTGTACAAAATCTATGGGATGCAGCAAAAGCAGTTCTTAGAGGTAAGTTCATAGAGTGATACAGGCCTTCTTCAAAAAAACCAAGAAAAATCTCAAACAACCTAACCTACCACCTAAAAGAATTAGAAAAAGAAGAACAAACAAAACCTAAAGTCAGCAGAAGAAAGGAAATAATAAAGATCAGAGAGAAATAAATAAAAGAGATTAAAAAGCAACAGAAAAATCAATAAAACCAAGAGCTGGTTCTTCGAAAGGGTAAACAAACCTCTGGGTAGGCTCACCAAGAAGAAAAGAGAGGACCCAAATAAAATAAGAAATGAAAGAGGAGAAATAATAAAGAATACCATAGACATAAAAAAAAAAAGAGAATACTATGAACAATTATATGCCAACAAATTGGACAACCTAGAAGAAATGGACAAGTTTCTAGAAACATACAACCCACCAAAACTGAATCAAGAAACAGAAAATTTGAGTAGACTGATCACTAGAAGTGAAATAGAATCTGTAATTAAAAAAAAAAAAAAAAACTCCCTACAAACAAAAGTCCAGGACCAGATGGCTTCACTGGGGAATTCTTCCAAACATATGAATAAGAACTTATACTGATCCTTCTCAAACTCTTCCAGAAGACTGAAGAGGAGGGAATACTCCCAAAGTCATTCTATGAAGCCACTATCACCCTGATACCAAAACCAGACAAACACCAAAAAAGAAAATTACAGGCCAATATCAGCAAATCTGTATCTGTATTGATGACTATATTAATCTGTTATCTATGAATATACTGATCTATAGCTATATACCGATATCTATATCTATATTTGATAAATATAGATGCAAAAATTCTCAACAAAATATTAGTAAACGGAATCTGACAACACATGAAAAAGGATCATACACCACAATCAAGTTGGATTCATCCCAGGGTCACAAGGATGGTAAAACATACACAAATCAATCAACGTGATACACCACATCAACAAAAGAGAAGACAAAAACCACATGGTGATATCAACAGACACAGGAAAAGCATTTGATAAAATTTAACATCCATTATGATAAAAACTCTTACCAAAGTGGGTATAGAGGGAACATAACTCAACATGATAAAAGCTATTTATGACAAACCCATAGCCAACATAAAACTCAATGGTAAAAAGCTGAAAGAAAGCCTTCCCACTAAAATCTGGAACAAGACAAGGATGCCCACTCTCACCACTTCTTTTCAACATGGTATTGGAAGTCCTAGCCACAGCAACCAGACAAGAAAAAGAAATAAAAGGTATCCAAATTGGAAGAGAAGAGGTAAAATTGTCCTTATATGCAGATGACATGATACTATATATAGGAAACCATACAGACTCCACACAAAAACTACTAGAACTGATTAAAAAAAAATTCAGCAAGGTAGCAGAATACAAGATTAACATACAGAAACCTGTTGCATTTCTTTACACTAACAATGCAATATCAAAGAGAAAGTAAAAAAAAAAAAAAAAAATCACGTTTAAAATCACATCAAAAAAAACCAAAAAAACAAAAAACTTAGGAATAAACCTGATCAAGGAAGTGAAAGACTTATATGCCAAGAATGATAAAACACTGATAATGGAAACTGAAGATGATTCAAATAAATGGAAAGATATCCCATGCTCTTGGACTGGAAGAATATTGTTAAAATGGCCGTACTACCAAAAACAATCTACAGATTTAACATGATCCCTATCAAATTACCCATGACATTCTTCACAGAATGTGAAAATCCTAAAATTTATATGGAACCATAAAAGACCCAGAATTGCCAAAGCAGTCCTGAGGAAACAGAACAAAGCAAAGGCATAACCCTCGCAGACTTCAGACAATACTACAAAGCTACAGTAATCAAAACTGCATGGTATTGGCACAAAAACAGACACACGGATCAATGGAACAGAATAGAGAGCCCGGAAATAAACGCACACACCTATGGTCAATTGATCTTCGACAAATGAGGCAAGAATATACAATGGAGAAAAGACAATCTCTTCGGCAAGTGGTGTTGGGCTAGCTGGACAGCCACATGTAAATCAATGAAGTTAGAACACACCCTGACACCATACACAAAAATAAACTCAAAATGTCTTAAAGACTTAAATATAAGACAAGACACCATAAAACTTCTAGAAGAGAACAAATGCAAAACACTCTCTGACATAAATCATATAAATGTTTTCTTAGGTCAGTCTCCCAAGGCAATAGAAATACAAGCAAAACTAAACAAATGGGACCTAATCAAATTTATAAGCTTTTTCACAGCAAAGGAAACCATAAACAAAATGAAAAGACAACCTACGAATTGGGAGAAAATATCTGCACATGATGCGACCGATAAGGGCTTAATTTCCAAAATATACAAACAGCTCATACAATTCAATAACAAAAAAACAAACAACCCAATCAAAAAAATGGGCAGAAGACCTAAATAAACATTTCTCCAAAGAAGACATACAGATGGCCAACAGGCACAGGAAAAAGTGCTCATCATCACTAATTATTAGAGAAATGCACATCAAAACTACAATAAGGTACCACCTCACACTGGCCATGGCCATCATTAAAAAGTCTACAAAAAAGAAATGCTGGAGAGGGTGTAGAGAAAAGGGAACTCTCTTACCCCGTTGGTGGGAATGTAAACTGGTGCAGCCACTATGGAGAACAGTATGGAGGTTCCTTAAAAAACTAAAAATAGAGTTGTCATATGATCCAGCAATTCCACTCTTGGGCATATACCCAGACAAAACTAATTCAAAAAGATACCCCTATGTTCACAGCAGCACTATTTACAATAGCCAAGACATGGAAACAACCTAAATGTCCAAAGACAGATGAATGGAAAAAGAAGATGTGGTATATATGTATAATGGAATACTATTCAGCCATAAAAAAGAATGAAATAAAGCCATCTGCAGCAACAGGGATGGACCTAGAGATTATCATACTAAGTTAAGTAAGTCAGACAAAGACAAATACCATATGCTATCACTTATATGTGGAATCTAAAATACAACACAAATGAACATATCTATGAAACAGACTCACAGACATAGAGAACGGACTACTTGTGGTTGTTGAGCGGGGGATGAGGGAGAGAAGTATTGGGAGTTTGGGATTAGCAGATGCAAACTATTATATATAGGATGGATAAACAACAAGGGCCTACTGTATAGCACAGGGAACTATATTCAATATCCTGTAATAAAGCATAATGAAAAAGAATATATGTGTATAACTGAGTTACTTTGCTGTACAGCAGAAATTAACACAACATTGTAAATCAACTGTACTTCAATAAAAGTTTTTTAAAAAGTAATGAATAACAGAAGGCAATGTGGGAAATTCACATATACGTGGAAATCACACAACACACTCCAAAATAACCAATAGGTCAAAGAAGAAATCACAAGGAAAATTAGGAAATACTTTGAGATAAATGAAAACAAGAACACAATGTATCAAAAGTTATAATGCAGCTAAAGCTTACAGGGAAATTTATAGCTATAAATGCTATATTAAAAAAGAAAGACCTCAAATTAATTACCTAACTGCACACCTTAAGAAACTAAAAAAAAAAAAGATGTTGCAAACTAAACCTATAGGAAACAGAAGGAAGGAAACAATACAGACTCAAGCAGAAATAAATGAAGTAGAGAACAGAAAAACAATAGAAAAATCAATGAAATAAAAAGTAGATTCTTTGAAAAGATCAACAAACTTGACAAGCGATTAGCTTGAAAGGCCAAGAAAAAAAGAGAAAAGACTCAAATTACTAAAATCTGGAATGAAAGAGGGATGTTATAATCACTCTTACATCAATAAAAAGGATTATAAGGGAATTTTATGAACAAATGTATGCCAACAGATTAGATAAACTAGATGAAATGGAAATTTCTATAAAGACACAAACTACTGAAATGGACTCAAGAAGAAAAAGAAAGTCTGAATAGGTCTATAACAAGCAAAAGGATTGAATCAGTAATCAAAACTTCCCACAAAGAAAAGCCCAGAACCAGATAGCTTCACTGTTGAATTCTACCAAACACATAAACAAGAATTCACAAACTTTTTTTTTTTAAACATTTATTTATTTATTTTTGGCTGTGCAGGGTCTTAGCTGCAGCCTGTGGATCTTCGTTGCAGCATGCAGAGTTGCGACACGTGAACTCTTAGTTGCAGCATGTAGGATCTAGTTCCCTGACCAGGGATCAAACCCAGGCCCTCTGTATTGGCAGCATGGAGTCTTAGCCACTGGACCACCAGGGAAGTCCCTTACAAACTCTTCTTAAAAAAAATAATAAAAGGAAAGAGAATATTGCCCAACTCATTCTATGAGGCCAGTATCACCCTGATACCAAAACCAAATTTAAAAATACCACAAGGGGGACTTCCCTGGTGGTCCAGTGGGTAAGACTCCACACTCCCAAAGCAGGGGTCCCGGGTTCGATCTCTGGTTGGGGAACCAGATCCTGCATGCACGCCACAACTAAGAGTCCGTGTGCTGCAACTAAGACCCTGAGCAGCATGCATAAATAAATATTTAAAAAATAAAAAAAAATATCACAAGGAAAGAAAACTACAGATCAATATTCCTCATGAATTTAGATGTAAAAATCCTTAAAACATACTCGCAAACTGAATCCAGCAATAGATACAAAGGATTATGCACCATGACCAAATGGAATTTATCCTGAGATTGCAAGTTTGGTTCAATATATGAAAATCAATTTAATACATAGTAAAAGAATAAAGGACAAAACCATATGATTGTCTTAATATATGTATAAAAAAGCATGAATACAATATGTGTATAAAATCAAACACCCTTTCATGCTAAAAACGTTCAACTAATTAAGAATAGAAGGAAATTCCATCAACCTGATAGAGGGCATCTATGAAAAACCCCAGTGAACATCATACCTGATGGTGAAAGAGTGGATGCTTTCCCCTAAGATCAGGAACAAGACAAAGATATCCACTCCTCCCAGTTCTAGTCAACATAGTACTGGAGATTCTAGCCAGGCAATCAGGCAAGAAAAAGAAAGAAAAGACACCCAGATTAAAAAGGAAGAAGTAAAACCAGCTCTATTTGCAATGACATGTAGAAAATCCACACACACACAAGAACTATGAGAATTAGTAAGCTAGTTCAGCAACGCTAAAGGATACAAGATCAATACATAAAAACTAATTATCTTTCTATACACTAGCAATGAACAATCTGCAAATGAAATTAAGAAAACATCTCCATTTACATTAGCATTGTGATGGATTGAATTGTGTCCCCCAAAAGCTATATATTGAAGCCCTAATGCCCAATGTGACTTTCTTTGGAAATAGGGCCTTTAAGGAAGTAATTAACATTAAACGAGGTCATAAGAATGAGGCTCTAATCTGACAGGACTGGTGTACTTATAAGAAAAAGAAGAGACACAGAGATCTCAGTCTCTCCACATATGCACAGAGGAAAATGCATGTGAAGACACAGGGAGAAGGTGGCTATGCAAGCCAAAAAGAGGTCTCACCAGTAAGCATCCCTGCTGGCACCCTGACCTTGGGATTTCAGTCTCCAGAACTGTGAAAAACTTAATTTATGTTGTTTAAGTCAACTAGTCCATGGTGTTTCTGTTATGGCGGCCCAAGCAAACTAACAGAAGCATGAAAAAGAATAAAAAACTCAGGAATAAATTTAACCAAAGAAGTGCAAGACTTGTACAACAAAAACTACTCATGTCACTGAAAGAAATTAAAGATCTAAATGAATGGAATGATACCCATGTTCATGAATCAAAATTTTTAATGTTATTAAAATGGCAATACTCCCCAATCTACAGATTCAGTGTAATCCCTATCAAAACCCCAGTTGCCTTTTTCACAGAAATTGACAAGCTGATCCTAAAATTAATGCAAGGGACCCAGAATAGCCAAAACAATCTTGAAAAAGAACAAAATTGGAAGATTCACACTTCTCTGATCTCAAAACTTAATAGGTTACAGTAATCAAGACAGTGTGGTAGTGACAAAAGGACAGACATATATATAAATAGAAATATGAGTATGTAAATAAACCCTCACAATTGATGGTCGATTTTTTTTTTTTTTTTTTTTTTTTTTTTTTGTGGTACGCGGGCCTCTCACTGTTGTGGCCTCTCCCGTTGCGGAGCACAGGCTCCGGACGTGCAGGCTCAGTGGCCATGGCTCGCGGGCCCAGCCGCTCCGCATCATGTGGGATCTTCCCAGACCGGGGCACGAACTCGTGTCCCCCTGCATCAGCAGGCGGACTCCCAACCACTGCGCCACCAGGGAAGCCCCATCAGTATTATTTTTAATAGCAAAAAGGTGGTGATCCAAATGTCCGTCGACTGATGAATGGATAAAATGTGGTATACCCACACAGTGGAATATTATTTGGCCATAAAAAGGAATGAAGTACTGATACATGGTACCACATGGATGAATATCATACTTTTGTTTTACTAAATGAAAGATGCCAGACACAAAAGGCTACATATTGTATGATTCCATTTATGTGAAATATCCAGAACAGTCATCCACGGAGGCAGTAGATTAATGGTTGACAGGGGATAGGGGAGGGAGAAATGGGGAGTGACTGCTAATAAGCATGTGGTTTCTTTTTGGGGTGATGAAAATGTTCTGGAATTAGTGGTGATGGTTGCACAACTTTATGAATATACTAAAAACCACTGATTTGTATGCTTTAAAGTGGTGAATTTTATGTATATGTAAATAAAAAGTATATTTAGAAAAGCGGATGGGGGGAGTTCAGGCCAAGATGGTAGAGTAGGAAGACCCTGAGCTTACCTCCTCTCATGGGCACACCAAAATTACAACTATTTACAGAGCAACGATTGTTAAGGAAGACCAGAATCTAGCAGAAAAGATCTTCAACTAAAGATATAAAGAAGGAACCACAGCGAGACCAGTAGGAGGGGTGGAGCAGTACAGTCAAGCCCCACACCTCTGAGTGGGGGACCCACAAACTGGAGGATAATTACAATTGCAGAGGTTCTCACCAAGGAGCAATGAGTCTGAGCCCTACACTGGGCTCCCCAGTCCTGGGGTCCTGCACCAGGAAGAAGAGTCCCCAGAACAATTGGCTTTGAAGACCAGCTTACTTTTGGGAGACCCAGAGGACTGTGGGAAACAGAGACTCCACTCTTAAAGGGCGCACACAAAATCTCACATGCTCCAGGACCCAGGGCAGAGGCAGTGATTTAAGAGGAGCCTGGGTCAGACCCACCTGATGATCTTGGAGAGTCTCCTGGACAGGCAGGAGGCAAACAGAGCTCACCCTGGGGACACAAGACACTGGTGGTAGCCAATTCTGGGAACTCATTCTACCATGTGGACACTGGTGCTGGCAAGTGCCATTTTGGAATCCTTCCTCTAGCCTATGAGCACTGGAAACCAGTCCTGCCCACCAGCCTGTTGGCACCAGCATCCTCAGGCCAAGCAACTAGCCAGGCAGGGACACAGTTCCACTCACCAGCAGGCAGGCTGCCTTAAGACCTCCTGAGCCCAAAACTGCCCCAGGATAAGGCCCTGCCCACCAGAGGGCCCAGAACCCAGCCCCCGACACCAGTGCACAGGTACTAACCATGGGACCCCCAGAGTCCTGCAGTCAGAGACCCCAGAACCCAGCTCCACCCACTAGTGGGCAGGCACCAGCCCCAGGACCCTCTGGGCCCTGGTCCCACCCACCAGCAGGCCAACATACCAACTCCAGGGCCCCCAGCATCCTGCAGCCAGAGACCCTGGTACCCAGCTCTGCCCACCAGCAGGTAGGCACCAGCCCCAGTATCCTCAGCCCTGACCACCAGAGGACTGGCACTAGCCTGGGAGCAGCCTCACACATCAGTGGGCAGGCACCAGCCCCAGGACCCCCCTGGGCCCCTGCCATACCACGAGTGGATGGACACCAGCCTCAGGACCGCCACAGCCCTGCAGCCTGCCATGGCAGGACCCAGCCCACCTTTCAGCAGGCCAGCACCAGCCCTGGGACCCCGTGGGCCCCAGCCCTGTCCACTAGCAGGCCAACACCAGCTCTGAGACACCTTGGGCCCCTTAGCCAGCCACCCTGGGATTTGGTCCCACCCACCAGCAGGCCAATACAAGGCTTGGGACACCCCAGATCCTGAAGCCAGCTGTGTCAGAAAATGGCCCATGTCTACCAGCAGACCAACACCAGCTCCAGGATCCCCAGGGCCCTGCATCCAGAGATCCTGGGAACTGGCTCTGCCTACCAGTGAGCCAGCACTAGCCCCAGTAACCGCTGGGCCTTGGCCACACCCACCAGCAGTTCAACACCAGCTCTGGGACCCCTGGACTCTGCAGCCAGAGACCACAGGGCCTGGCTCTGCCTGCCAATGGGCAGGCACTAGGCCCAGGACCCAGCTTCACACACTAATGGGCAGGCACCAGCACTTTGATACCCTGGGCCCTGACCTCACCCAACAGCAGGTAGACACCAGCCCCAGGACCACCATACCTCCACAGCCTGCCTTGTCAGGACCCAGCCAACACACCAGAAGGCCAGCACCAGCCCCAGGACATCCCATGCCCTGGGACCCCCTGCACGCTGCCCTGCCCACTGGCAGGTCAACCCCAGCTCTGGGACACCTTGGGTCCCTCAGCCAGCAGCCCTGGAATCCATCCCCACCCACCAGCAGGCCAACACCAACTCCAACATAGCTTGGTCTCATCAGCTAGCTACCCCAGGATCCAGCCCCACTCACCACTGCACCAGAACTAGTTTTGGGACACCTCAAACCCACAGCCAGCCATGCAGGAACTGACTCCACCTACCAGTAGGCCAACACTAGATCCAGGAACCCTGGCCCCACAACTAACCATCCCAGAACCTGGCTCTGTCCATCATGTGCCAGCACTAGCCCCAGGACCCTCCAGGGCTCTGCAGCCAGCTGCCTCATGACCTGGTCCTGCAAACCACTGACCAGCAGCCTCCTCACCAGGCAGGGCCTAGCAACCCAGCTGGATCAGGGACAAGCCACACCTACCAGACTGCCCACAGTAGTCATCCCACCATAACAGAAGGACCTATGCAGCCCACATGGGGGCACCCCTAGAGCACATAGGTCTGGTGACCAGAGGGGAGTGCACTGTTGGGACATATAGGACGTCTCCTACAAAAGGCCACTTTTCCAAACTTGGGAAACATAACCAACTTACCAGAGACATAGAAATAAAAACAGCAAATTAAAGGGCTTCCCTGGTGGCGCAGTGGTTGAGAGTCCGCCTGCTGATGCAGGGGACATGGGTTCGTGCCCCGGTCCGGGAAGATCCCACATGCCGTGGAGCGGCTGGGCCCATGAGCCATGGCCGCTGAGCCTGTGCATCCGGAGCCTGTGCTCCACAACGGGAGCGGCCACGACGGTGAGAGGCCCGCGTACCGCAAAAAAACAAAACAAAAAAAACAGCAAATAAGAAAAATGAGGCAACAGAGGAACATGTTCCAAACGAAGGAACATGATAAAACCCAGAAGAACTAAGTGAAATGGAGATAGGCAATCTACCTCATAAAGAGTTCAAGGTAATGATCATAAAGAATTCAGAAGAAGAATGGATGAACACAGTAAGAAGATGAACAAAGAGTTAAAAGATACAAAGAAGAACAAAATAGAGCTGAAGAATACAATAATTGAAATTAAAAATACACTAAAAGGAATCAACAGTAGATTAGAAGATACAGAAGAATGGATCAGTGGAAATCACTGAAGCTGAACAGAGAAAAGAACAAAAAGAAAAGAGGACAGTTTAAGAGACCTCTGGCACAACATGAAGCATACTTACATTTGCATTATAGGGATCCCAGAAGGAGAAGAAAGACACAAAGGGGCAGAGAACATATTTGAAGACATAAGAGCTGAAAACTTCCATAACCTGGGAAAGGAAAGACATCCAGGACCAGGAAGTACAGAGAGTCCCAAACAGGATCAACCCAAAGAGGACCACAAGACACACTGTAATCTAAATGGCGAAAATGAAAGATAAAGAGACTATCAAAAACAGCAAGGGAAAAACAACAAGTTATGTACAAGGGATAAGTCTATCAGCTGAATTTTCAGCAGAAATTTCAGCGTGGCAGGATATATTTAAAGTGATGAAAGAAAAAAAACCTACAACCAAGAATACTCTATTCAGCAAGGTTTTCATTCAGATTTGATAGAGAGGGCAAAAGTTTTACAGACAAGCAAAAGCTAAAAGAGTTCACCACCAAACCTGCTTTACAAGCAATGTTAAAGGGACTTCTCTAAGCAAAAATGGCCATAACTAGAAACATGAAAATTACAGAAGGAAAAAGCTTATTGGTAAAGGGGAATATACAGTAAAGGTAGTAAATCAACCATGTACAAAGCTAACAGGAAAATTAAAAGACAAAAGTAGTAAAATCATCTATATCCACAATAAGTATTTAATGGATACACAAAACGAAGAGGTGTAAAATATGATGTCAAAACCAGTAAATTGTAGGGGAGGGGAGTGTAAATTCAGGGTCATTAAAATGCATTTGAAATTAAGAGATCAGCAACTTAAAATGATCACATATACATATAAGTTGCTATATATAAATCTCATGGTAGCCACAAACCAAAAATCTGTAACAGATATATGCACAGAAAAGAAAAAGGAATCCCAACATCAAATATAAAAGATAGTCATCGAATCACAAGGGAAGAGAGCAAAAGAAGAAAGGAAACAAAAAAAAGAACTACAAAAACAACTCCAAAACAATTAACAATGGCACTAAGTACATACCTATCAATAATTACTTTAAATGTAAATGTACTAAATGCTCCAATAAAAAGACACAGGGTAGCTGAATGGATACAAAAACAAGACCCATATATATATGCTGCCTACAAGAGACTCACTTCAGATCTAAAGACAGACATAGACTGAAAGTGAGGGGATGGAAAAAGGTACTCCAAGCAAATGGAAATCAAAAGAAAGCCAGGGTAGCAATACTAATAGCAGCCAAAATAGCCTTTCAAACTGAGACTGTAATAAGAGACAAAGAAAGAATCAATCCAAGAAAATATAACAATTGTAAATATATATGCACCCAACACAGGAGCACCTAAATACATAATGCAAATTATTAACCAACATAAAGAGAGAGACTGACAGTAACACAATAATAGTATGGGACTTTAACACCCCACTTACATCAATGGACAGATCATCCAGACAGAAAATCAATATGAAAACACTGCCTTAGAGATATAGACCAAATGGAATATATATGAAACATTCCATCCAAAAGCAGCAGAATACACATTCTTTTCAAGTGCACATGAAACATTCTCCAGGAGAGATCACATGCTAGGCCACAAGTCTTAGTAAATTTAAGAAAACTTAAATCATATCAAGAATCTTTTTCCAACCACAGTGCTTTTTCCAACCACAAATCAACTACAAGAAAAAACTGCAAAAAACACAAACATGTGGAGGCTAAACAATATACTACTAAACAACCACTGAAGAAATCAAAGAAAAAATTTAAAAATACCTGGAGACAAATGAAAATGAAAATACAACAGTCCAAAATCTACGGGATGCAGCAAAAGTAGTTCTGAGAGGGAAGTTTATAGTTATACAAGCCTACTTCAGGAAACAAGAAAAAACTCAAATAAGCAACTGAACCTTACACATAATGGAACTAGAAAAAGAACAACAAAACCCAACGTTAGTAGAAGGAAACAAATCATAAAGATCAGAGCAGAAATAAATGAAATAGAGACTTAAAAAAACAATAGAAACGATCAATGAAACTAAGAACTGGTTCTTTGATAAGATAAATAAAATGGATAAACCTTTAGCTAGACTCAGGAAAAAAAGAAAGAGGGCTCAAATCAATAAACTCAGTAATGAAAAAGGAGAAGTTACAACCAACACCACAGAAATGCAAAGGATAAGATTACTACAACTATATGTCAATAAAATGGACAACCCAGAAAAAATGAACAAATTTCTAGAAATGTACAATCTCCCAAGACTCAACCAGGAAGAAATAGAAAACATGAACAGACCAATTACCAGTAATTAAATTGAATAGGTAATTTTTAAAAATCCCAACAAACAAAAGTCCAGGACTAGATGGCTTCACAGGTGAATTCTACCAAATATTTAGAGAAGAGTTAATACTAAGTCTTCTCAAACTATTCAAAAAAACTGCAGAGGAGGGAACACTTCTACAAGGCCAGCATCCTTCTGATACCAAAACCAGACAAAAATATCACACAAAAAGAAAATTACAGGCAATATCACTCATGAACATAAATGCAAAAAATCCTCAAATTAAACCAAATTAAACAACACACTGATAGGATCATATCCCATGATCAAGTGGGATTTAGCCCAGGGATGCAAGGATGGTTCAATACCCACAAATCAATCAATGTGATACACCACATTAACAAGCTGAAGAATAAAAATCATATAATCATCCCAATAGATACAGAAAAAGCTTTGGACAAAATTCAACATCCATTTATGATAAACACTCTATACAAAGTAGGTATAGAGGGAACATACCTCAACATGATAAAGGCCATATATAAGCCCACAGCTAACATCATACTCAATGGTGAAAAGCTGACAGCATTTCCTCTAAGATCAGGAGCAAGACAAGAATGCCCACTCTTGCCACTTTTATTCAACATAGTATTGGAAGTCCTAGCCACATGATTAGACAAGAAAAAGAAATAAAATGAATCTATATTGGAAAGTAAGAAGTACAACTGTCACTGTTTGCAGATGACATGATACTATACATAGAAAATCCTAAAGACACCAGCAAAAAACTACTAGAGCTCATCAATGAATTTGGTAAAGTTGCAGGATACAAAATTAATATACAGAAATCTGTTGCACTGCTATACACTAACAATGAATGATCAGAAAAGGAAATTAAGAAAAAAATCCTGGGACTTCTCTGGTGGCACAGAGGTTAAGAATCTGCCTGCCAATGCAGGGGACACAGGTTCGATCCCTGGTCCGGGAAGATCCCACACGCCGCAGGGCAACTAAGCCCATGCACCACAACTACCGAGCCTGCACTCTAGAGCCCACGAGTTACAACTACTGAGCCCGTGCACCACAACTACTGAAGCCCGTGCACCCTAGAGCCCACATGTCGCAACTACTGAGCCCACGTGCTGCAACTACTGAAGCCCATGCACCTAGAGCCCTTGCTCTGCAATAAGAGAAGCCATAGCAGTGAGAAGCCTTTGCACAACAACAAAGAGTAGCCCCTGCTCGCCGCAACTAGAGAAAGCCTGTGTGCAGCAACGAAGACCCAACACAGCCAAAAATAAATAAAATTTTTTAAAAAATTAAAAAAAAAGAATCCCATTTGCCATTGCATTAAAAAGAAAAAAATATCTAGGAATAAAATACCTAGGAATAAATCTAACTAAGGAGGTAAAAGACCTGTACTTGGAAAATTCTAAGACTCTGATGAGAGAAACTGAAGAAGACACAAACAGATGGAAAAATATAACATGTTCATGGGGGGCTTCCCTGGTGGCGCAGCGGTTGAGAGTCCGCCTGCTGATGCAGGGGACACGGGTTCGTGCCCCGGTCCGGGAAGATCCCACATGCCGCGGAGCGGCTGAGCCCATGAGCCATGGCCGCTGAGCCTGCGCGTCCGGAGCCTGTGCTCCGCAATGCAAGAGGCCACAGCAGGGAGAGGCCCGCGTACTGCAAGATAAATGACCCCAGTGTTCACAGCAGCATTGTTTACAACAGCCAAGACATGGAAGCAACCTAAGTGTCCACCGACAGATGAATGGATAAAGAAGATGTGATACACACACATATACACATAATACTACTGGAATACTACTCAGCATAAAAAAGAATAAAATTTTGCCATCTGTAACAACATGTATGGGCCTGAAGAGTATTACGCTTCGTGAAATAAGTCAGAGAAAGACAAATATATGTTAGCACTCATATATGGAATCTAAAAAATAAAACAAACAAATGAATATAACAAAATAGAAAAAGACTCACAGATATAGAGAACTAGTGGTTACCAGAGGGGAGAGAGAAGGAGGGAGGGGCAACATAGGGGTAGGAGATTAAGAGGTACAAACTACTATATACAAAATAAACTACAAGGACATATTGTACAGCACTGGGAATACAGCTAATATTTTATAATAATTAAACTGAGTATAATCTAAAACTCTGAATCACTATGCTGTACACCTGAAACTTAATATAATACTATAAATCAACTATACCTCAATAAAAAGAAAAAAGAGGATGGTTTTCTGTATGTGCACTATACTTGAATAAAAAGTTAACACACAGGAACTTCCCGGTGGTCCACTGGGTAAGACTCTGTGCTCCCAATGCAGGGGGCCCAGGTTCGATCCCTGGTCGGGGAACTAGATCCCGCAGCATGCATGCCACAACTAAGAGCCCGCATGCCACAACGAAGATCCATCCCATCCCACAAGCCGCAACTAAGACCTGGCGCAGCCAAAATAAATATAAATAAATATTTTAAAAAGTTAACACACAGATAATGGTTTCAAGTTAGATAAATGGAAAAATAATATTATCAACAGAAATAGGAAGTTTTCAATGCATCTTTTCAAAGATCAATCCATTATGCATAATTTGAACGTATCCCAGTTAATTGCTTGGGTATTTGGGATTCTTCCAATAACATATGTGCATTCACTCAATGTGTTTATTAAGTCTTATGCCTAGTCACTTTTCAATAAAGGTTGGTGGGGGGTATATCCACAGGTTATTGATGAGGTCATACTTTAAATTCTCCCAATGCCTCTAACTACAGTAAATCTTCTGTGCTATGCACTAACATGACTGAGGTTAACATAGCCCCTGGCACATTTGAGAATATGACTTTCAAAGAAATCTGGCTTTCTGGTATAGCTTTCCTAGGTGTAAGTTATAGCAAACCTCTAAGTGATGCCTTCTTGCAATTCTTTCTCCCTTTCATTTTTAAAGCTATGTTGGTAATTTCTGTGTAATGTCTCACTTTCCAGTTGTTTAACCTTTCTCTTGGCAGGAGGGAATTGGGTTTTGTTTGTTTAATGAGGAGAGTTGTTAGAAACGCCTGCCTCAGATGTCTTGTATCATTACATTCAGTTCATGCTAAGATCATAAGAATTCTGAATCTTAAATTAGGCACCGTCTCAGTCAGAGGTTGTTAGTACTTACACATTTATCATTAGGTTAGTATAAACTAAAGGAAGGGGAAGAAAATTCCCTCATGGGGCTGAGGTTGGACTATGTTCTCATAGGAGTTCTAAACCATTTTTCGTAACTGTCATTTTCCAGGCATCAAAATGCATAGAAAGTAAAGGGCCTCAAAATATGGGCTGTCAGTAGTGTGGTAAATTTTGAACATCACCTCATCTCAGATCTCTGTACAGAGGTACCAAGCTGCAATCACAGAAAGGCAGTTTAAAAACTACTTCATTTGAAATCTTTTCTATTAAATGATAAACATTAAGAGGAATAACATAATCTTACATGTCAACAAAACATCACAGTCAGCAGAAAACAGAACTAAGTAGCCAAATAGAACATTTCTATAACGTTTGAGCATTCAATATCTTCCTTGACATTATTTTTTAGTTGGGGCACTCAAGCAGGCAGCAGCCTGTCACTTACAGCCTCTGTCATTTCCCCTTCCAATTCGTTAAACCCTAGGCTTTCCCCAGAAACACACAATCCACATGGAGATTCTTCTGCCAGTCAGAAAAGATCAATTCAAAGGATGCAGAAATTGATATGCAACTCTTGAGTGGGCATGAACGCCATAATAAACTGCTACCTACGCATGGAATTATATTTTCTAGGTTGACAGTGTATAGGCAGAAGCAGCAGGAGCATATGTTTAGACTTTATAGTCGGCGCTTATTTCCTATTGACTGGCTTCTCTTTGGCTGCCAAAAAATAGATCAAGTTCAGAAGCTAAAGACAAGTTGGCAATTCTTTATCTTTGCCTTTCTCTCTAAAAAATACCTAAATTAGTAAGGCAGCATAGCCAATTTACACACAGAGGCTTGATTAAAAACTTCAATCATTTACCTCTCTTTCTTTCCCTGTAATACTTAAAATTCTAGGATTTCAAATTCATAAACGCTTCTATAAACACCACTGATCCAAAAAAAAAAAATCACATGGCTACTGTATAATGCATGCCCCAGTGAAAATAACACCCTAACGTAGAAGTGAGAGGGCTCAAAATAATGTACCTGGAGCTCTCCTCTTAACCATGAGTGAGGCACCTGGGATTGCAAAGGCAACATTTAACTTTCAGAAGCTTGTTGCTGACAAGAGTGGAAAGAAAGGATCTTACATCTTCTTTTCTTTCCTAATTCTAAAGCGGTGAGCAAAATGTCTGCTTTTATTGGTTTGAAGTGGCCTAAACCACTGCCAAAAAATGTGCAAAGGAAATTATATATACACATTCTCCTCCTAAAATGCCACCTCCTTTGTGAAGCTGTCTTGATTCCCCATTCACAATGCATACCTTCCTTCTCTACACTCTATCATAATTTATACCTCCATTAATATTTCCAAATTATTTTCTATGTGAGTAATGTGTTTACAGGTCTCCCTCTCTTACTAAACTGTAAACTTCCACAGCTCAGGGACCAAGTCATTATCTCTCTGGTCCCCACAAGGCCAAGCAGAGTGCTTTATAAATGGCAGGTGCAAAATAAGTGTTTGATGAATGAATAAATACGGTGGTGTCAGCTTTATGATGACTATAAGTTTTGATGATGTTAAGAGTAGTTGCTCCCCAAACCTCAATCTCTTTTCTCTATATTTGGTATCATGATTATGTGCACTGAAGAGGGAGAAAGATTTAGAGATGTTTTCCTGAGAATACATTTTATATTTGATATGTCTATTTTGATAACCCTCGAGTAAACCATCTTTTGGAAAAGATTTCCAGGGTTAAACTGAATTCGATGGGGGAAAGTTTCAATGAGTCAGACAAAAGCTATCTCTACTTCCCGTGATGCAGTGCTGTCACACACCTCAGAAAAAAAGTGCAAAATTGTAAAAGCTGAGAGCATGACTCCACAAGACTCTATTAACCAGGTGCTACCTACATAAAATGATCAAGAAGAGGAAAGAAGGAACGCTGAATGGTCTTTAGTTCTCAAAAAGCAAGGGTCTAACTAGAAACTAATGAGTGACAACTGTTTCAGGTACACAGAGTAAAAAGGAAACACGTGTCTAAAGAGAGAAAGGTCAATTTAGGCAATGAAAAGTCTTCTCAAAAAAGATCCTCCCCCCACCCCCCACCCCCCCCTCATTTTCATCTGTTTCACATGTTATTTTACTACTGGATACAGGATTTGGCAAAACTTTAACAACTGGTTATTTGGAAATTTCTAAACAATGATCATTTTCTCCTACAACGTACATTTTTCCATTCCAAAACAAACAAGATACTTTGTTTTGACAGGGACAATTTCCAATCTCTTAGCACTGAAATGCATAAAAGAAAATGGAAAATTGTCTGAATACCATATAGCACTTTTGAGTTTATTAGGCCATTATCCCCAGGGCTGGATTTAATCAAAAGATGAAGAATACAAGCTCAAAAACTTTTAGTTGACAAGAAGTCTTGGAACTTCCCTGGTGGCGCAGTGGTTAAGAATCAGCCTGCCAAAGCAGGGGACACGGGTCCGAGCCCTGGTCCGGGAAGATCCCACAGGCCACGGAGCAACTCAGCCTGTGTGCCACAACTACTGAAGCCCGCATGCCTAGAGCCCATGCTCCTCAAATGAAGCCACCTCTTCCTTACGGTGTGCAGGCTTCTCTGTAAGAGAAGCCACCGCAATGAGAAGCCTGCACACTGCAACAAAGAGTAGCCCCCACTCACCACAACTAGAGAAAGCCCATGCTCAGCAACGAAGACCCAAAGCAGCCAAAAAAAAATGTCTTGGGCTTGGGATTTTTGTGTTTGAGCTGTAAGTCAGGTTCACAGTAATCAGAAACTAGACTGGCTGGAGATAAGAAAGAGCCTTGAAATGAGAGGTGTGATACCATGGGTTCTACCTGTGACTTGGCCTCTCAACAAGCTGGGGAACCTTGAGCAAATTACCTAAACTCTTATCTGTGAAATTCTTTGATAATTTCTAAAGCCCCTTTTAGCATGATCAATTTTTAATTGTCTAATATGTTTCCTTAAGTCATCAATTAGTTCATTCAACAATATGAATACCTTCAATGAACATAGTAAAGGACAGTTTCTGCCCTCAAAGAGTGGATAAGTCAGTGGGAAAAGTGAAGGCTTCACCGGCAGTTCCTAGGAGCTCATTCATCCATTTAAGTTCTAAACAAAGGTCACAGAGGAGCCCAGAAGGGAATGTGGATGGAAAGGAGTAGGAGAAACCCCACAGAAACTCTTGGGAGGAAGAGGGTAATTTATTGTCTCAGTCCACCAAGTTTATTAAGTGATTACTGTGCTGGGCACTGGGGATCCTGGGGTGACCTGAAGAGATCAGGCCTCTAATGAAGCTTACTTGCATTCTAGGTGGTGAAGAAAGAAAAACAGGTTAACAAATAAATGAAATCCAGATTGTGATTAGTTCTAGGAAGAAAACAGAGTGATAATGAGAGAGAATAACTGTGTGTGTGTGTGTGTGTGTGTGTGTGTGCATGCGGTGTGGTAGGGGGGTGGACTTCAACATAGGGAAGCCCTTTTGGAGATGGTAGTGGTTAGCTGACTGGGACCTCAAGTGAGCACAGCCAGCACACAGGGGCTAGTGGTTCAGCTAGAGGGAAGCAGGAAAATGCCGAGGCTGGAAAGGGCTGGAGCAGACAGATCATCTGCATGGTTGTTTTAAAGAGCAGTTACTTCTGGAAAGTACAGAATGAAAGCAGTACAGATGACCCTTGAACAACACGGGTTTGAATTGCGCGGGTCCACCTACACGTGGATTGTTTTCAATAAATACTACAGTAATGCTACACAATCCACAGCTGGTTTAAATCTTGGATGCCGAACCTCAGATAAGGAGGGCCGGCTACAAATTTACAGGCAGATTTTTGACTGTGCAGACTGCCAGCACCCCCGACCCCCGAGTTGTTCAAGGGTCAGCTGTAGTTCTCAACTAAGGGCCATTTTGTCCCCCAAGGGGCATTTGACAACGTCTGGAGACATTTTGGGTTGTCAAACGATTTGAGGTGGGGAGGGTACTACTACTGAGACTGAGAAAACCTGCACTAAAGGAATTTACTGCCCGAAGTTTGGTTTTAGTCGTTAGGTTATAAACTCATGTTTTTACAAACTTGAATCTTTTTTTTGTTTTCCTTTACTGTGGAAACAAAGTAAAAACAGGTTTCAAGTGACCCACTGCTTCATCCACTCTCTCAGGAAACCCCACTGCAGAGGTTCCAGGGGCTCCACAAACGGCTGAGAAGCCCCACAAAATACTAGATGTGTAGCTGAACCCGTTGGAAAGGGACCTGCGGAGACCCACACCCAACTGCTCACTGGGGTTACCTCTGCGCAGGGGACCAGGTTAGGAGGCAGTATAAGAGGAGCACATATTCGTGTTTTACTTCCATAATTACCAATGAATATTAAAAATAATGCAAAGTGGGGGGTCCATACAGGGAAGAAGTGGAGAGATGCCCTCCCGCGCGCAAAACCTCTGTCCTCTGGTCCTCTACCGCCCTTCTGCGTTGACCCGCTCCCTCCAGGCTCTAGCCTCCCCTCCCCCACCCCACACCCCCACCCCCGGCGGGCCCTTGGCCCGCATTAACCCCACGGCCCCGCAGGCTCTAACCCAGGCCCCTCCGGGCCCGCGAAGTCCTCCCCGCCCCGCCCCTCACCTCGGTGGGCAGGCGTCTCCTCAGGGAGGCTGGCAGCAGGCTGTCCTCGACGTAAGGGTTGCCCAGGCGGAGCAGCCCCGCGCCGAAGGCCCCGTCGGGGTCCGTGTGCGGCGCCTCGAGCTCGGCGCGGGTCCCTCAGGCCCGGGAGCGCCCGGCGAACCCTCGGAAGGGCGGGAAACGCCGGAGGAGAGCCTTGGAGCCGGAGGCCTGAGGGCAGGTGGGCAGGGAACCACCTCCCCACGGGCGCCAGGAGGCCAGACGTGGAGGGCGGGGCTTGCTGGGGGCGCGTTAGCCGTCGCTCGCCTCTTTTTGCATATTCATGAAACCGAGCGAGGCGGGCCGCTCAGGCGAGCAGAAGTAATGAATTATTCATGAAGCGTCTCGCCCCGCCCAGGAAGGTCTCGTTGATTATTCATAAGCCCTAGGGAGAGTTTGAGCCGGAAAAGGCCGTTGAGTCCCCCTCACTGGGAGGTGTCGACCCTCTGAGGTGAGGGCTGTCCAGATGCGAGGCATACGGAGAAAAACGGCGCTTGAGCGTCGTTAGTTCTCTTAGGTTTTGGGGTGTTTTTTTTTCCTCTTAGGTTATTTTTTTCCCTTTACGTTTCTTTTTCCTCGAGGCTTTAAGTTTGATTTGAAAGTATTTCTGTGAGGCCCGAAGTATTCTGAGGAGTAGCGGGAAGGCCGGGGCTGAGGGGAAGGACAAAGGGGAACCCCTAGGTAGCATTCCCCACCCCCCTCCCCAAAGCTTGATGATGAAAAATTTCACATTTACTGGGGGTGGGGGAAGTGGGGTGGGGGGGTGGAGAGAATTGTACTGGGAACACTCACATTCCCACTATCAAGGTAGCTTTTAATTGAAATGGTGGTGGAAAAGAAGGAATCAGTCCAGGTGAGGACGCAGCAGCGGGCAGTCGGCAGCCAAGCTCTTATTCTGGCCGACACCTGCGTGTTGCAACCAGTCGGATCGGGAGCTTTGTGGGGGAGGGCTGTCTATCTTCTAGGTCAGGTTTTCTCCAGCCATTGAGGTGTTCTGTGAGAATCAATGGCTGGCGCAGACCAACAGGTGTGAGTCCCCACGGGATGACCTCAGCTCCTCTTTCGCCTTATCCAGGATTTGCTGTTTAATCTCATGGACTTTAGTTCCCCAAACAGTGCAGGGGAGAGAGTGTCTTGAAACTCAAGATTAACCAATCACCGAAATGTGTTCAATTGTGCAGAGCACTGGACTCGGTGTGCAGTACATCATGTTACTTGGCTGATGAAAATGAAGAAAAAGTACAGTTCTTGCCCGTAAAGGAGTTTAAATCTGATTAGGATAATAATCTAATTTCTCCCCCATTGGGCCATAAATCTCTTGAGGTAGGAACAGTATTTTACATCTTTGTAAGCCTACACGAAGACTAGCACGTGGTAGTCGCCCAGTAAATGTTGAATAGAATGAATAATTGAAGTAGCCTGAAGAAGATATTAAAAAACCAAAAGAGCATGAGTAAATACCCAGTTAATATAGTGGAAACCATTTACTCTGAGTGAGCACAGAGTAGGGGAATTAACAGGACCAAATGGGATTTGTTAAAATGGAGAATAATAATTTATAGGAGCAAACTCTGTGAAACCTCTGAGTCACAGGGTGACCTTTAGCAAACCATGTTCCCTTACTGGACTTCACTTTCCTCTTCTTTGTACTGATAGTTTTATATTGTACATTTAAATCTATGATCCATTTTGAATTAATATTTGTATATGGTGTCAGATTTAGGTTGAAGGTTTTCAGGGTTTTTTGGTCTATGGATGTCCTGTTGTTCCAGCACTGTTTGTTAAAAAGACTATCCTTCCTCCACTGAATTGACTTTCCTTTTCTTTAAAATGAAAGGATTGGATTCGTTTTAGAGGATGTCTCCTCCCCCTTCCAACTCTGAATTAAGCCCATTTATGTTGACATGTACTTCCTTTGAGTAAAGCCATCCTTCATACCATACACATGTATGGAAGGTCATCTAGCTGCATTTTAGAATCTAGCTGTTGGATATTATACATTTGATAGAAAAGGGGTTTTCTTGTTTTAAAAAAATGGTTTTGGAAGATTGGGAAAGATGGGTGAAGAGCATTAGGAAATCAACTATTATTGTCTTTGGTCAAATGTAATGAAACTTTTTTTTGTGTGTCACTCAGAATGCCACCTACACCCCCCCCCCAAAAAAAAGTGGCTTAGGCCTTCAGAAACTAAACAACAGCTGGTTAATTTTTATCTGAATCTTGGATTCACACATAAAAGGGTAAAAGAGTAATTGTGCCACCACTTTAAATAGGGCAATTGTGATGTAGGTCAAGAAGTAAGCCCAGAGTGAGTCTTATCTGAGAAAACACAGAAATTTTGTTTTTCTCAAGAAGATCATAATCCTTGTCACAGAGTAGACGTATCAAGCATAAGAGTGAATGTATTGATGCCCTGTGAAGTTTCAGATGTTTGTGGATCCAATATACAAGCAAATATATAAGTCAAAGACATTTGGAAGTTAAAGTTCTGTTCTTAAAACCCATAGTTATGAAATATCTCTTAAGTTTTAGATAATGAGTCAGAACAAGGTGATAAAAAAATATCAGAGTAATTCTCTGAGAGTACATGATCTGTAGAGTCATACCTCCTGGGGCTGTCAGCTTGTGAGCTTTCAAAATTAAGCAGAGTTTGTACTTGAATAGGAGACCTCCACAAAACACCTGCTCAAAGGGAAAAAAACAGTAGCAACAGAATAGGTAGAGGTTGAAAGGAACCTGGCTATTTAAAATAATTAGTTAGATCTTTTTTGCCTTCCTGAAGCCAGTTTATTTCAGGACACCAAAAAGAGACCCTACCATGTTTAGAAATAAGCAAGCAAGCCCAACAACTAAGAAGGTGCTGGTAATGCAGTATTTTAGATGGAATGAAAGCAAGGGGAATTTCATTACGCAGAGTCATTGTAGAAAAACCCCTAACTTGTGAGTCAAATTTTCTTGATTTTTATTCTCAGTTCTGATTGACCTTGAGTAAGTCAATTGACTTCTCTGGACCTTGATTTTCTCATCTAGAAAATTAGATGTTTGGACTAGATGACATTTAAGGTTCCTTCTACTTCTAAAATTCTGTAATTCTATTCTAGACCCTTACTTTTTCCTTGTTCATGTAGTACTTCTCTATTGATTCAGCAGATATTTTTTGAGCACCTACCTAGTTTATTCCAGTGCTGTCGTGGTGCTAAGGATTCAAGAATGAGCTAAACTAGACACAAAAGTTTATATATGATTCCATTTATATTAAATGTCTGGAATAAGCAAATCCATAGAGATGAAAAGTAGATTAATGGTTGCAAGGAGTCAGGCGAGGGGAAAATGAGGTGTGATTGCTAGTGGGTATGGAGTTTCTTTTAGGGTAATGAAAATCTTCTGAAATTAGATGGTAGTGATGGTTGCAAAACTTCATGAATATACTAAAACCTACTGAATTGTACCTTAAAAAAAAAACGTAAAAAAATATAGAATGAACTAGGCTGATACAACTTTGCCCTCACATTATCTCACAGCAGGGTGGGGTGGATACATAAATGCAATGATATGGAATATATTACAATGGGCACATAACCCAGACTTGGTGGTGAACCAGGGAATAATTCCTTGAGAAACTTATACTAAGCCATGTCTAGAAGATGAGTAGGAATTGGAAAGGGAGGAGGATGTTTCAGGCAGAAGGAACATTACAGAAGCCTGAAAGCTAGAGAAAATATAGGTGAATTAAAGTAGATAAGAATAGCTGATGCTTAAAAGTGTAAGGCAAAATGGTTAGAGATGTGGCTAAAGAGGCATGAGCCAGATCTTGAGGCTATGGTAAGGAGTTTGGATTTCATCCTGAGGACAGTGGAGAGCCACTGAAGTATTTCAGTCAGGGAAGTTACATAGTCAAGTCTGTACTCTAAAAAGAATACTCTGGCTGCAATACAAAGAACAGACTGGAGAAGGGTAAGACCAGTGACAGGCAGACTGGTGGCTGAAGAAATCCAGTCAAAAGATGAGACTGATCTGATGCATAGATGACAACAATGTGTATAAAGTGAGGAGTGGACACTTGAGAAAGGAGAATGGATGTGGGAATGAGGGAGGGAACAGGGTTGAGTCATAGTTTTTAGGCTTGAGCATCTAGGTATTTGATGTTGTCATTCACTTAGCTAAGGTACAGACATAGGTTTCGGGCAAAAGAATTCACATTTGGGTATGCTGGGAACATCAAATTGGAACTGGCTCATAGAGGTATAGATCTGCAACTCCCCAGTGAAACCTAGGTTGGGGGAATACATCTAAGAGTCGTTAGAATAGAAATATAATTGAAACAACGAGAAAGTATTTGTTCATCCAGGGAGTGTGTTTAGAAGTTAAAAAAAAGAAAAAAAAGCCCCTAGGACAGAGCCCTTGAAGAACACCAAAAGCTAAGAAAGGGTCAGGTTACACTCAGAAATGAAGGTTATAATCTGAAGTCCACAAAAGATACCTTGGAATCATTAAGGACCAAAGGACTATTACGTGGTTTCAGTCTCATGTAAAATCTTGTAAAAGAGTGTCCCCTAGTGCTGCTCTGAAGAAGTAATTTGAGAGAAATTATTACCTGTTTATAATCTCTATCACCACCTTGTGGCAGTGTCATTAAATAATTCTGCTCTCTTATATTTGCAAAATCTTCCAGAATCTTGCATTAATTTGTACACAAAAACAAGTCACAGGCTATCCTGAGTGATCCAGAATGGAATTTCTTTAAGTGGGTTATCTACAGATATTTTGGTCAGAACTCCATAAAACCTTGACAAGAAACTACACTATAAATTAAGTCCTTTGAAAAGAAAAGGGATATTTACTTCTTTTTTATGTTAGTGAAGCAACAGAATTGAAAACTATGTATTTTAAATATTAATACTTTTTATTGTGGCAAAATGTACATTACATAAAATTCATCATCTCAGCCATTCTTAAGTGTATAATTTAGTGGCACTAAGTGCATTCACAGTGTTGTACAACCATCACCACTACCCATTTCTAAAAATTTTTCATCATCCTGAACAGAAACTCTGTACTCATTGAACTCCCCATTCTTTCTACCCTCCAGCCCCTGGTGACTTCTATTCTATTCTCTGTTGCTATGAATTTGACTACTTGAGGTATCTCTACCTCATATAAGTGGAATCGTGCAATATGTGTCCTTCTGTGTCTGGTTTATTTCACTCAGCATAATGTTTTCAAGGTTCATCCATGTTGCAACATGTATCAGAATTTCATTCCTTTCTAAGGCTGAATAATATTCCATTGTATATACCACATTTTAAAAATACATTCAACTGTTGTTGGACATTTGGGTTGTTTCCACCTTTTGGCTATTGTAAATAATATTGCTGTGAACATTGGTGTGTAATCTGTTTGAATCCCTCCTTTCAATTCTTTTGAGTTTAGACCTAGAAGTGGAATTGCTGGGTAATATGGTAAATCTATTGAACTTTTTGAAGAACTGCCATACTGTTTTCCACAGCAGCTGCACCATTTTACATTCCTACCAGCAGTGTACAAGGATTCTGATTTTTCACATCTTCACCTCCACTTGTTATTTTCCACTTTTTTGAATAGCCATCCTAATGAGTATGAAGTGTAAACTTTAACTTTTGAGTTTACTTTGAAAATTAGTTACACATGAAGTTAATTCAAGAAGTATTTTTGAGCCCCTGTTATATAGAGAGCACTGTTACACTCTGAGGGAATAACAAGGATGAGTAAAATATACTGTTGACTCTTTAGGGGATTTACAATTTATTTTTCCCCTCCAAATGTATTTGAGAACAAGTAAGTCAACTTAAATTTTTATTGGGTGGTTGGAAAAACTAATCCAGAGATCTTACTTTATAGAAAATTGGTAGTGGAGATAAAAATGTTTATTAAACTAATTTTCAAAAGAATACAATCAAATGCTAATTATATAGTTCTTCAGAAAATTCACAATAAGGATTACGTTAGGCAAGGTCTCTAATTTTTTTTTTTTTTACAGGTAGACTTGTTAAAAGAATCCTTGATAGATTGCTATAATGGCCACTGCTCAGCTCTCTCATTCTATCAGAATTCACAAGGCACCTAAGGTATTTATTAAGAATTAAAAGAAAATCAATGACTATTTAGTGAGTTAGTTCAGAAACATGACTTTAATCTTTGGTGTTTTTTTAAACAGCAGTTTTATCAGTTAATCGGCACATAATATTCTGGCAGAGTATGTCTACATTTTAACTGGCTAATGGACTGAGGATGTTCAGGAAATTAGAATAGATTTCTACAAAGTAACTTACTGGGTGCTTGTTTCATGTTTATATATTTAGACTTTGTAGAGGAAAAGAAATCAGAAACAAAAAAAGATGTTTAAAGAGAATGGCTCTTTGTTAGACATTCATTTCCTGACACAATTAGGACACTTCTAATGCACACTATGATGTAATTATAAGAACTGGAGGAGAGAGCACTTAGAGAAACTAGGATCCTGGGGCCCTGGGGAAGCATGCCAGGGCCAGGCAACTTTGCTGGGTTCACCTGGGCAAATTTATCTTGTCCCATGACATTCATTAATGAATCATTCATTGATTCATTGACAGCTTAATATTATATAATATATATGTAATGCTGTGTTATTCTCTGAGAGAATAAAAAAAAAGAATCTTCACATTCTAGAAGTTTATAATCTGGTTAGGGAAGTAAGATTTATAGTCAATATACAAAGCAGTATATGCATTAAATATATGTGAAAAGAGTAAAGCAATATAAATTATAGGAATTCAGAGATTTTATATAGACTGGAATGGTTTGTATATTCCTCACGAAGGAGATAGGACTTAAGGTGGACCTTAATTAATGAAAAGGATTAGGAGAGAGGAGAGAGAAGAGAATTCCATGAGGAAAAACTAGCATATGCCTTGGCTCAGAGTAAGAAATGAGCATGGCATGTTTCAGAGAATAACAAAGAATCCATCCTTACTGTAGTGGAGTGTCATCATGTTGGACAGAAGTAGGAAATAAAAGTGAATAGGAACTTTGGGGACAAATTAATGTGGATCTTAAAAGCCAGGCTAAGGAATTTATGCTTTATTCTGTAATCAATGGAAAGTCAGTGGTTTCACCAGGACAGTGAGTAAAATAATGTTTTAGGAATATTAAGCTGTAGCAGAGGCAGGGAAGATTGAAGTTGAAAGAGAATTAGGGCAGAGAGAAAGCAGTCATCTTTCTGGCTCAAATTCAATATACTCACCAAGCCAACTCCTGATCTCATTGCATTTCCACTTAGGAAACCCTTCCTGGGGTGAAAATGCTGAGCTGGGTATATGAATTGCAATCAGCTTGGCAGTTATTTTTCTCACTGTAAATTAACAAATTGACCTTTTGATATAAACAGATCTTTGTAGTTTGGACTGCATGAGCTACTTCTCCCAGTAAATTTTAAGTGACTGTATGATTTTGCTATTTAATACTTAAAACAACAATAATAATAACTATAGAAGCTAACATTTATTCAGCACTTACCATGTGCTGGGCACTGTGCCAAGGGCTTTATATTATTATTTCACTTAAACCTTGAAATAAGGGGAAAACTGAAGCTCAGAGAAGTAAAGTAACTTGCCGTAGGTCATGTAGCTTGACAGCTGAGTTGTCAAACATTACTTATATCATTAGCACAATTTCTTATTAAAATAATTTATAATAGTGTTTTCTATTATCAAGCCACAGTATTTTCATGTATTAGACATTTATAAAAACGTGAATGATAACCCTTAAAGTATTAGATCAACTGAGCTGAGAAAAAAATCCCTGGAGTATAGAAAAGTAACAATTCTAGAGGCCTTTTCCAATCATTGATCTTCATTATTACAAATGGCCTTTTAAATTCTATGTTTAAAGTAAACATCTTTATATTTTTAGGTTATTTAATTTTACAAGTGGTTATTACTCAAGTATTGCCTCTGAATTTTGGCATATTTTCAATAAGTTATTATACATGTATCATGCCAGCTATTACCCAATTAACCCCCAAAGAACCTGAATTTCTCAGGATCTATGGGTACCAAAAGCAATTTTCTGTAAAATTTTACACACATACACATACACATACACACACATGCATATTACATACCTAATTCTCCTTCAACGTTAATCTTTCCTACTTCTGCTATAGCTTAATATTCGTAAAACAATTATTCTACTCACTCTTCTAATCAAACCTGCTGCTTTTCCACTGGTTACAGAATAAAGCATACATTCCTTAGCCTGACTTTTTTTTTTTTTTGCGGTACGTGGGCCTCTCACTGCTGTGGCCTCTCCCGTTGCGGAGCACAGGCTCCGGACGCGCAGGCTCAGCGGCCATGGCTCACAGGTCCAGCCGCTCCGCGGCAGGGGGGATCTTCCCGGACCAGGGCACGAACCTGTGTCCCCTGCATCGGCAGGCGGACTCTCAACCACTGCGCTGCCAGGGAAGCCCTCAGCCTGACTTTTAAGATCCATAATAATTTGTCCCCAAAGTTCCTATCATACATGCAAGAAAAATTTTATGTATCTTTTTAACAACTGAATATAATATGGTTTGACAAAATGATGAGCTGATAATTCATTTTCGCTATGTAGTGTACCAAAGAGGAAGCAAGCTTACATTGCAAAATCATGTCTAGAATGTCCTGAAGACATTCTAGAACCAGATATAGATATAGAAAAGCTTTGGGGGCGTTCTCTTTCATCTGAATGCATATTTGTGGGTAGTACCTGCCTCTGAGTAACAGAATTATTAAAACTTCAACAGTTGAAACTGTGCAGTATAGTAAAAAAGACCTCTGAATTTGAATGAGGTAATCAGAGATTTACCGTTCTGACGTCTAATATCATAGATTAGTTTCACCTGCTTTTGTACTTTATCTAAATGAAATCATACTTTAGTACTCAATTGTATCAGGTTTCTTGCACTCAGTTTTATCTGTGAGAGTCACTTATACTGCAGAACTTTTGCTTAAGCAAAGCACAAAGATGTGGAAATACATGGTGGTAGAACAGTAGATGAATAGTAGTTCCACATGGCTAGAGAGTAGGGTGCATAGGAGGGGATAAGGGAGGAGGGGCAGAAGGGAGGGGTGGGAGATGAGACAGGAAAGCTAGGCAAAGATAAGATTTTGACAGTTCTCAAACGCTACACTTGAACTCTATCCTGTATGAACACTGGGAGTGTCATGATAAGATTTGTATTCTTTAAAGTTAATAATGTTGGCAGTATGAAGGACAGATTGAATGAAAGGAACTGTTAGCAGGGAGGTCAGAGGCAACTACAGTAATAAAGGGGAGAAGTGACCATGTCCTGAGCCAAGCCCGTGGCAGTGAGAAGAGAAAGGAGAAAACAATTTGAGAACTCTCCTAGAGAGGATTAATAGGACTTTGTGATTGGATATGGGGAATGGAGGAGAGAGAGAAGCCGAAGATGACTGTACTTCTAGCTTGGATGATTGGAGTGGATGCTGATCCATTTGTCTGAGAATGAAACTTGGGATCAGGTTTCAGTCAGGGTGATAGAGATAAACTGAGTTTGAGGATGTTATGGCAGCTGAGAGAGAGGAGAGTGTGGGCAAAAGTGTTAAGCACTGCAGAGGAGTTTACATAGTACGAGGACCGAGATGAGGTCAATGATAGGATGTACTTAGTGACTTTGGAGAGAATAGTATAGAACAGAGCGGGTGGAAGACAGATTGCAGTGGGTTCTGAGGAGTGTATGAAAGGGAAGATTATATAACCATAGTAAAACTCCCCATTTTGCTTAAATCCGTGGTTCATTGTAAAATAAATTATATCAGTCTTGAACTACTTGGATAACCGTCTCTGCCTTTCTTCTTTGCCTTGCCAGTGAAGATCTAATCTGACGCAATATTCAAAGCCCATTTTCCTTTTGATTATCTATAAAGGTATCAGATTTGAGGTCTTGAAAAATCTTTCCATTTTACTTGTGGTAATGGCATGATGGGCTGAATATATTAAAGAATAATAATCTTTTTCATTTCCCCCCCCCCTCCCAGGAAGCAGTTTTCCCATGTCAAATAACTAATGAGCATGAGTCATTGATAATGGTGAAGAAACTTTTTGCTACTTCTATCTCATGTGTAACATATCTAAGGGGCCTGTTTCCAGAGAGCTCTTACGAAGAAGGCCATTTGGATGGTAAAGTTTAACTAAATGGTTGCTTTGGCTGGTTGAGCCCTTTTCCTCTATTTGGCAGGAGTAAAACTTTACTTTCTCACAGAGTGTGCTAATTCCAAGTCATGGGTTCTTTAAGATCAATTTGGTAATTCATTTTCCATTTTAATTTCACTATGTTTAGTGGTTTTACTTATAGGAACCATTAGTTCCTGGCTAATACCAAATCACCGAATGAAGAGAAAAGAAATACGTATGGACAAGCCCAGTAATTCTAAACTGCACCTACAAAAGCAGCAGCCAGATAGAAATCTACTTGGGTGCTGTACATTTGCACTATTTTGTGTCTCAACTGAATTTTTTTCTTTGAGGTAGACTTTGGCCTTGAGGAATTTTAATTGAGAAGTTTAATGCTTTCTGTTAACATATACAAATATGTGGAAAATATGCATACCCATGCCAAACCCATTTGTTGATTAACATGGATATGTAGACAATTATTATTCTAATCAGCTGTTTTTTTCTTAATTTTCTGTCTTTTCTACTTTTGTTCCTTTTATTTCTTATGTCCTTAAACTCATGATCTCATTTCCTTGTATTACAAGCTGTTTCTGTCTCCTTTCCTTCTCTTGTATTAAAAAGAATGTACCTAGGACTCTTCAATTTTTCAAAAATCTTTTTATTTGTTTAAAAAGATGGATTGTGATAACAATTCAGAAAATTTTGCTGATTTGTCATGAAAGTGGGAAAGTATCATTTGGAAAATAAATATAGAGGGCTACAAGTTTCCTTGTAAGATATTATTTTTCAAAATCTAACTTTACTTTAAATTTCTCACATCTGTATTTAATGATATACTTAGGCCTCATTCCAATTTAATTTTCTTAAACATTTGATTCTCTACATGAGCATCAATGAAATGCATGTGTGCTATAAACACAAAAGCATTATATTTGCAACTGTGACAGCCTCATTTGTGTTATGTCCTCTTTTGGTCTATAGGATATAAACCTGTAATAGTGAAAATGTTTATATGTAGCATATAGTTGCAGTTTCTCCTCTTGTTTGGAGTATAGAATTGGAAAAAGACGTATTTGGAGTAATTAAGCGCTTATTGTGTGCCAATCACTAACCTGTGCATGGAGGGCAATACCATTGTTTATAGCTTTATTTTTTGTGACAGTTTTAATGGAAGTTATATATCTCCCTCTCAGTGTTTGTACTTAAAGTAGCATATATCATAAAAATGCCCAGTACTCCTAAGTTGCTCTCTTTTTGGCAATCTCTTAAATGTTATACCAATATGGAATAATTTTCATATCTCTCAATAGCAATAGAGGTAACATCAATTTTAGGATAGGAAAACAATCTGAAAAGGTGAAGTGATTTATACAAAGTCATACATGAATCAGTAATTGATTTTAGACTGATCTAAACCAAAACTTTTAATGTGATTTTCTTATTCTTCCTTCCTATAGTAAGGTAGTCGAATTTCAGATGGAAATTAATATTTGAGAATAATCCATGGAAACATTTTTCATCCTTTTTTTCTTTCATTGAGAGAGGGAGAGAAGTACCAGAGAAGTGATTTGAGACTGAGGTGTACGTTTTAAATTGGTTGATGGAGATGGTCTCAGTACTACCTTATGATAACTTAGAATTCAGCAGAAGCAAAGAAGTGACACAAATTGATTTTGCAACCAAATCAGTTGTGCTACATTGTAGAAGGGAAGACTGCTAATCTATAATAAAAATGGGAACTAAGTCAATTATCAACATAGGATTTATTTTTAAATTAGATATTTAGTGATTCAAAATGTTTTTATAAGCTATAAACTAAGTAAGTTATAAAAATAAAATCATGAAAGGAAATACCCTTATTTAGTATGGACAATTTTAGTACAACAGACTGTTTCTATTTTTGTAGACCTCAGTTTAAAAATCCTCCGAGAAGATAAAAAATGTCCTGGGTCACTGCATATTATCAGGTGGTAAGTAATTGAAATTCCACCAAAGTTGAACAACATTATTTTTATCATAGCTGAAATTACCCATAAGACTTTATTTGGTAAGATCATTTCCTTAAAACTATTGCCTTCTTCCTTTCTTTCTTTTCATCTTCTTTTTTAAAAAATTTCCTAGAAATGTGTAACAATTATTCAATATTTTTTTTTTTTTTTTTTTTTTTCTTGCGTTATGCGGGCCTCTCACTGTCGTGGCCTCTCCCATTTGCGGAGCACAGGCTCCGGACGCGCAGGCTCAGTGGCCATGGCTCACGGGCCCAGCCGCTCCGCGGCATGTGGGATCTTCCCGAAACGGGGCACGAACCCGCGTCTCCTGCATCGGCAGGCGGACTCTCAAGCACTGCGCCACCAGGGAAGCCCTATTCAATATTATTTTAAGATACTGATTTAGTTTTGTTTTTGAAGAAAATGGACTTATATTATATAAGAAAGAAAAATATCAATCAAAATTTGATTACTCATCATATGCATGTCAGTGTCCTAAACATTATGGGAGGCCAAAAGAAAAATAAGATGTGATTCCCTACCTCAAAATTGCTTACATATTATTTATAAAGTACTATCAACATATTAAAAGATATAGGAATTTCTAAAAAATGATTAAATGGGAAAGGTGAAATGGTTATCAATTTAATGTATTTCAAAGCAAGAAACAAATCAGTTTTGTACTTGGGATTCTTTCTGGCTTTGCATCTGGTCCAAATTGACACCAAACATTTATTTCTTGACAGGATTCGAGGTTGTTTTGATGCTTTGGAAAAGAGATACGTAAGAATGTTTTTAAATTTACACCAGGATCAAAGACTCATCCTTTATCCCTTTAAAAGAAAAATTTAGCCTTTATTTTGTTGTTGTGTTTTAACAGTATACCAGTTCCTATATTTGCATTCATGAACCAGTTTCTTTTTATTTTGTGTCTTTGTTGTCCTGTTGATGTCTCGTTTACATCAATTAGAAATGAAACCCTCATTTTTCTCTTTTACATACTCATATCTTTTTGACCACAGAATTTCCTCTGAAGTCACTGGAAGAGATCCACAGGATGTGGGAAAGGGCAGACAAGAATCTGGCATTTAGCACATTGAACATGTTCAAAATAGTGGCGATTCAATTTGCAGATATGAAAGGAAAAAATGGACTTGAATAATTGGTTTTTATTCTATGTTAGTTATTTTGTTAGCTAAGTTTGGCACATGTATATAACCTGTTCCCTCAAAATAGCTAGTATTATAGCTTGAATTTTTTAAAATTCAGCTTGAATTTAAGTGCATTAGATTTTTCTTGCTGCCCAAGACAGCTATGAAGAGTGTAAAAATTAGAGGCTCTAGTCCTAGTTGAAGAGATAATATATAAATGAACTTTCCACCACTGCTTTCTCCTTTCCCCATCTCTGTCTTCTTTTTACTTCTCAATTCCTATTCCTTTAAAAAACCTTAAGGTGAGTAAGCCTTACATTGGATTATTTAGTTGCACTGATATATTTCCTTTTTCATTGAATAGTTATTACTTGTGATTTATTCAACACTGACTGGGGGGTTGAGGGATACAAAAATAAAACAGATATGAGATTGTGCACACAAAGAGCTTATAGTGCATGGCAGAAGATAGATGACATTCATATGCACGGCTGATGATCAGCTATTGCACACTGGCATAGCTGTACCTGTTGTTAAAATGTTGAAGTACTCTATATCCAGTGGTAAATGGTTGCTTCTCTGAGATCCCAAATGACTCCCACCATGTCTGCCCCTTCACCCCACCAGTGTCTCTTCTGGGATGTCCCTAGACTGTTCCACAATCTAGCAGCTAAAGGGTTGACACCTGGCCCAGGGGGGAACTTCCAGGAACCCAGCACCAGGGCTAAGTTGGCATCTTTTCTGATTGGTCAGTACCTGTGCCATGTTGGGCTGTTAAATTTTGATTTTTTCATATCAGTTTGATATTTCATTAGAAAGTGATGCATACCAAAGGCAAGATATTGATCATGTGCAAAGGAAGTATGGAAAAGGAGGGGTTATATCCAGTGAGGGACATGAGGGAAATCTTTGGGAGAAAATGACTTTGAAGGCCCTTAGTATTTAGACAGGTTGAGAGGGGAAGAAGGTCCTCACCAGTACACTGAACAGCACTCATTCATTCTCCTTTGTCCGTTCATTTAGCAACATTTCTTGAGTGCCCATCTTTGAGGGGCAGTGAAATATAGTTAAGAGCTCAAGGTTTAGAAGAAGTCAGTCTGAAGTGAATCCTAGTTCTGCCACTTAATACCTGTGTGATCTTGGCACATACCTACCTCTTGGTAACTTAGTTTCTTTACAATAATAATACAACGAACCTCTTAGGGTTGTTTGAGAATTAAATGAGTTAATAATCTAAAGCAGTAGTTTTCAAACATTAGCTTGCATCAGAATCACCTGGAGGGCCTGTTAAAACACACATTGCCAGGTTCCACCCCAAAATTTCTGGTGTGAGAATTTTCATTTCAGACAAATTCCAAGTGATGCTGAGACTGCTGGTCTAGGGACCATACTTTCCAAGGCATCACTCTCACCATTGCTCATCATGTTCAAGCACACAAGCATTCGAGAACATGCCAAGTGCCTTTTACCTTTGTACATATTGTTACTTTTGCCTGCAAAATTTTCTTTCCTACCCCACACTCTTTATCTGGCTAATTCCAATTTATCCTTCAGGTCCCAGCCTAAATATTTACTTCCTCGGGGAGGCCTTCCCTGACAACGCCTCCCGCCACCCCTCTCCCAGCCTAGATTGTCCATCTGTTTAATGGTCACAAGCACTCAGTGCTGCTACTTCATAGCAATTAACACAATTGTAATAATGTACCTATCTGTGTGCTTTTTTTGTTCTCTCCTGCTGGTCTGCATGTTCCCTGAGATCAGGGGCCATTTCTATTTTTGAATGAATGAATGAACTATTAATTAAATAATTAATATTAATTAGAGTTTTACTGTGTAGTCTTAAAATCAATTGTATGCAGTAACCAAAACGGCCACACAGTGTCACTAAAGTTTTAGTCTTTTGGGTGAAATAGGTGAATAATTTGATACAAAATTATGGTCCTGAAATTTTCTCATTTGTATCCTAGTTTTTAATAGGCTTGCTTATATCTCTATCTCTGTATCTATATATTCCATTATTATTCCAAGCAGAATCTGTTTATAGTAATGTAGTTGTAGGGAGGGCAGAGATTTTGTAGACTTATATCAGACTTAAAATTTTTTATTTTAGATTACTTTCAAAACGCAAACTGTTTTAGAGATGCTTATGGCATAATTAACTTTTAGTAATAATGAATTATTTTGTATATCTTTTGCCACCCAAACTAGAATGTAACTTATAGAGACTAAGGATAGTTATCTTCTTCTTTTTTTTTTTTTTTCATCTCTCCCCTCCCCAGCAGAACCTTGGGTATGTAATAGAGACTCATATGAATGGATGAATAATTAGTATCCATTTCTCTGACCTTCTGAATAGTATTTTTTTCCTACCCAGATCTTTTAATTTGAAAGTCATATTTTAATTAGACTTTATTGAAAATAATAATAACATAGGTGCAAGTGTATAGTAACAATAGTTTTCTTTTCTCTTGAAGCTACACATGGCAGTACTTACAGTAAGTGCACATTTAAAGACCAAGCCTCTGTCTCTGCTTCATTGTCTTTTGGCAAGTGAAATAATAAAACAGTACGCTCCCCCATCCTCCCTGAATTTCATTGTCTGTCCTATGCATTTTGGAAGAAAAAAAAAAACTATCAGAAGTTTTAATAAAATATCACAATCTACATATTTCTTTGGCATATTATAATACATGAGGAAATATATAGGCTATACTATCTGCTTCATCTATTGGCTATTAGAATCTCATTTTCTGAGTTAATTTACAGACTCAAAGCTCTTTGTTTTTGAAGTTTTACAGACTTTTTTGAAGCTTTGTATACTTCCTGGTATAACACGGTATATGTAGTTAAGAATAGAAGGAAAATGAGAAGATACTATTTTTTTTTTTTTTGCGATACGCGGGCCTCTCACCGCCGCAGCCTCTCCCGTTGCGGAACACAGGCTCCGGAGGCGCAGGCTCAGTGGCCATGGCTCACAGGCCTAGCCGCTCTGCGGCATGTGGGATCCTCCCGGACCGGGACACAAACCCGTGTCCCCTGCATCTGCAGGCGGACTCTCAACCACTGCACCGCCAGGGAAGCCTGAGAAGATACTATTGAGAGTCTTAGATATATGAGTTATTTTAAAAAATTTTAAACCATAACAAATTACTGCGACTGTAGTGCAGTTGCAGTAATCATAAATATCTGGTTATCAATTTCCTTATAATCAGGGTTCACAGAATGCTCTAAAGACTCTCTATGTTCACAAAATAAGAGCTTATTCTATCTCTAGCTTGAAATATATATCTCAAGATACATATATATATATATATATATATATATTTCAGTACTCAATTAATATAGCACAAATTGAATTCTTCACATAGAAAATGTATTCTGTGGGGAGTAATCTAGTTTCAGAAATTAAATGCTGTTCATTTTTCCTTAAATAGCTTTACACAAATCCGAAGGAACCTGAGGTAAGGACACATAAAGAGATGGGCAGTATATTATATTTAAATATGTTTACCTGAGTTGAGGCCATAAATTATATCACTAGACTACCATATGAACAAAGTAACTTGTAGTGAGCTTTTTCAGTGTGTTTTATTATAAATGTCACCAATTCTTTATTATGAGATTTAAAAAACTACCTAGGGGTATTGGGAAAAAAACATTGAGTAGAACTGAGCATATTCCCTAACACGTTAACAGTAAGAATCTGTATGAAAACTACCTTTTATTTTTATTTTAAATGATGCTGAATCCTTTCTATTTCTGACCTTTGTGGCATAATGCTAACCTTTTTTTTTATGGCTAACTTAATTCTCTCCCTTCTGACATTTTCATAGATTTTTTAAGCTTTACCTCTTTACTTCTCTCTCTAAATTTCTCCCCTCTGCTTATTGAATCCTACTCATCCTCAACACCAACTTATGTTTAAAGCTTTCATGAAAGCCTCTTTGGCTGTTTTGTTCACACTAATTTCTCCTTTCTCTAAATTCCTTTCTCCAGCAGGACCTCACAATTTAACACTCTTAATTAATTCATAAAGATTACTTTATCTCCCTAACCAGATTGTGATTCCTGAGGACAAATCTTGTCTTCTTTTCAATCTCCCAGTGTGAATTCATAGTCCTGGATACGTAATAGTAACTTGTGCTACTTTGAATGACAGCTGTGGCAGTGGCACAAATGAAGGGAGAAGCTCTTCGTTCTTTCTTCTCATTCTATCCTCTATTTTCCTCCCAGCTTTCTTTCCTCTTCCCTTTCCCTTTTGCTTGCTTTCAATTTTCCTTCCCTAAACCTATGGATTTAGCCTAACTGGTAACCTTCACAACTAAGTTAAGCGTTTTTTAGCCTTTAATATCCTTTCTTCTTTGACAAGATTATAAACAGCTGTTTGAGCAAGGCAGAAGAAAACTGGTGCATGAGATGGGTAACAATTCCTCAATGCCCAAGCTAAACCTATTTTTATCTTTGTCTCTAGTTTAGTTTCAATTGTTTTTGTTTTCAGTAGGTTTGAGGGGAGGTTTCCCAAAGTAAGATCTCCTGATAAATTGTTAATAAATTGGTCATTTCCTTAGTGCAATAAATTATTATGTTTTCTTATGCATGTAAAACTCATCTGAAACTAATGGTTTTGAGGTAGTGAAATGCTGAGGAAATTGGGCTATCTACAGAAAAATATTACAGAGTGGGAAGAAAACTGTTAAATGAGTTTTGATGCAGGCAATATATGTAATAATAAAGTTAGAAAGCAAAAGCTTATTATATAAGTTCTGAGCTATCATTTATGACCCAGAAAAAAATATTTTGAACTCTTACATATTGTTTCCTATAGCAGTGATCCCTAACCTCTGTGTTCATTGCACACTCTTGATTACTAGAAAATTTGGTGGCATGTTTAAGGGTATTGAAAGACTTAAAAGGACACCAAATGTGTCAGCAATAATTATGGTATAACTATGGCACAGCAATGTTCATAGTGCCTGAAAGTATCCATGGGGTTACACTGTTTTATGGTTGCTCTTTAGCACCAAGTCACTGATAGAACTATTTACCTCTTTGATCTCTTTCTTCTATGTACTCGCAAAACAGCATTCTCACATAAAGTCTTTCTTTGGCATTTATCTGATATGGTGCCATGTTTCTTGACTCATACTGGTAGAAGTATATATTGTCTCCTAAGCAAAACTGCACAAACAGTAACAACATTATTATTTACCTGAAGCAAAAATGCATTTTACACATGGACTAAAATTTGCAGCACTCTTGTGAAGAGTCTGTCATGGTACACCAGTTGAGAACCTCTGTCTTAAATAAGTGTGCTTATCCAGTCCAGAGACCAACAGAGTTTTGGGCATTGCACAAAGCTGTGGTGCTTCTGCACTTGAGGCTTTGTTCTGGTTGCTCCATCTTAAGGAAGAGATGAACTGACGAAAGTAACTAAAGTAGTGAAGAGGGCTAGTGTGTCTTTTCTGCAGAATGGGTGGAGGGTATTAATAAGATGCATAAGCCAAAATGTAAATATGTTAAGGAAATTTTTACACAGTTTAATGCATGATAGACCCATAAAGAATTACTATATTTGAATATTGTGAGGATTCAAATCCTACTGTTTCACCATCTGTTTTTCTTTTTGCCTGTTAGAGGTGGTCAACACCACTTTTAATAGACTGCTTCAGGAACTGAACTATAGATGGTCCCTGCTTCTAGCCACAATATACTTTTAGATACTTTGTTTTTAAAAAATCCTGTAGGATGAAATCCTAATTGAATGTGAACTCTATCCTGGCTGAATATTTATTCATTCAGCAAGTATTAATTGGGTTCCCCTTATGTGCCTGAAACACAGGAGTTAATGGGTAGACAAGGTCCCTGCTGTCTGGAAGCTTACGTTCTTATGAGGGAGGATAGACAATAAACAAGTAAACAAAACTTAGCAAAACAGTTTCAGATAGATCGTAATGCTATGAAGAAAATAAAAGTTGGTATGTTGGAGAGTGCCAAGGTGGGAATGGAGGAAGAAAGATCGGAGGGCAGTCCCTGGAAGACCTCCCTGAGGGGCCACTGTCTGAGCTGAGACTGAAGAAGAGTCACCCCATGCAGGCCTGTGAGAGGTAATAGCATGTGACTGGCAGAACAACACAGTAGTTAACATTGCAGGCGCTGGAGTCAAATCCCAGCTCTACTACTTACTAGCTTCATCTATAATGATGTAATACCTACTCTGAGTGTGGCTATGTAAGAATGAATAGATGTAGAGCATTTAGGGAAGTGCCCAGATATCATGATTATTATCATCAACTGGAGACAACATTTTCCAGAGTACAGTTGTGTAAAGGCCCAAAGGCAGGAAGGCATCTTGTGTGTTCATGGACAAAGAGGGTGCCCTGAGCCTGGAGCTGAGTGAGTGGGAGGGAAAGAGGCAGGA
>NW_006788040.1:4223356-4263732 GCF_000442215.2 Lipotes vexillifer
GGGAAAGAGGCAGGAGATAAGGTCAGAGAGGTAGGCAGGGGACAGATGAGTAAGGCCCGTGGACCAAGGTAAATTCTAGATTTTATTCTAAGGGCAATGGGAAACCATTAACAAAGGAGTGACATGGTCTGATTTGCATTTTCAAAACTTTTTTTGGCTGTAGAACAGAGAATGAATTTGGAGGAGGAGGAGTAGTTCGGAAGCAAGCAGATCAGATGGAAAGAGATGGTGTTGGCTTGGATAGGGTGAAGAGAATGAAGGTGAAGAGAACCAGATGGACTTGGGATGTGCTTTGGAGATAGACCTAAAAAGTCTTGCTAATGGATTGGAGTGTGGAGGGAGAATGAAAAGCTGTGTATGTTGCTGTTGCTTTGGACCATGTGGATACATTCAGTATGATTAATAGAAACCATTGGTGAGCAGTTTAAAGACTCATACTTATTAGGCAACACATTAATCTGAAAAGCAGGAGAATGTTTTATGAGGTGTTAAGAAGAGACTAGTGCCTGCTGTAAATATACCTTCCTTGATCAATCAGACTCGGATGGAAGTTATTAAGGATTATCATCTTCTATAAAACAATTACAAACATAACTCTTTTATTAGTAGTTGCACTAGGGACCAAATAATAAAATGTTAATAAAATTATCATCCACTAAAGGATCTACTCTTGATACATTTTAAAAAAATAAAAGATAGCTCAGAGCATCAAAAAGCTAGAGCTGGTTGAGAAACATGGGCGGTCAGGAAGAACAGGCATTGTTTACTTGACAGGGCAACTATACCGCATCAATGCATCAACGCATCAACAGAAGAGAGGATATTGTGTATCTAGCCTGTCTGGAGTGAACCTGTTGCTGTAGGCACCTCTATTCTCACATATCTCTCGTATTATACTCACAAAGCAGCCTTCTGAACTTGGTTTGATTTCTCAAGTAGACTGTCTTGCTAGAAAAAATCTTTTTCTCTTAAAAATAACTCCATTACAAGTCAGTCTTTTTAGAGTATAAGAACCATGAACCAGTTTCCCTAGGACCTGCTCACCTATAATTCATGGGATACCAAATCTCAGAATAGACAAAAGTAACAAGAACATTGTGATTTTTTTCTGATCAGTCTAACATTCCATTCCCACATTGTCAAGGAACAAACACTGAAATAGATGAATGAAGGGTATTTTTTGTGTTCAGACTTAAATTCATACCCTTGCCTGTCTTTAGCACCTTCTCCAGCTCTGTGTACAGACTATTGTTGACCCTTGAACAACAAAAAGGTTAGGGGTGGTGACCCCCAAGCAGTGGAAAATCCATGTATAATTTATGGTAGGTCCTCCATATACATGGTTCCTCTGTATCCTTGGTTCCTCATTCTCAGATTCAACAACCATGAATCATGTACAACTGTAGTATTTACTATTGGGAAAAAAATCTGCGTGTAAGTGGGCCTGCATGGTTCAAACCCATGTTGTTCAACAGTCAACTGTACATGTATCTGGGTCAACTGTTAACTTCAACTATTAGGCAATCACCTTATTTTAAATGGAGTATATCTCTCATGAGGAAATCTGTCCTTTATTTCTAGCTTATTTATATCTGTTTATATTTGTCCATATTTACAGCTAGCAGACAGCAGTGGTATCTAGTTTTTAGTGCAGGATCAAAAGAACAAAAATAAAAAAACACCTGATACCATAGACCCTGGTTCCTTTCTGATTTTTTCTAGCTTTCCTGTTGCCATTCTAGTCTTCCCTGAATTACTACAGAATTCTCTCTCTCTCTCTTTTTTTATTTTTTAACATCTTTATTGGAGTATAATTGCTTTACAATGGTGTGTTAGTTTCTGCTTTATAACAAAGTGAATCAGCTATACATATACATATATCCCCATATCTCTTCCCTCTTGCGTTCTCTCTCTCTTTTTTTTTTCAGGAGTCTCTTAATTGTTCTCATGGTTCCCACTTCTCTGCACTCTTAAAATAGCCAAGGTGATCTTAAAAAATGCAGATCACTCCCATGCTTAAAACCCTTCAATGGACTTCTGGTTTACTTGGAATAAAGTCCAAACCCCTTAGTTAACAAGGCCCCACAACTTTCTCTACAACCTCATCTCCTTCACTCTCCCTCTTGCTCAGCCATTTGGCCTCCTCTGTGATCCTAGAAGAGGCTTCCTTTCCTACGGTAGAACCTTTGCATTGATGTTTCTTCTGCTGGGGTGCCCCGCTCTCCCCCAGCTCTGCACATGGCTGACCTCTCTCATCAATGAGGCTCAGCTCAAACATCACCTCTTTAGTGAGGGCTTCCTTGGCCCTTCCAAACCAAATCACCACCTCTCCCTTCTGTACTCTGTCACAGCATCTGCTTCATATGGTTCACAGCTCTTATTACTACCTGAAATTATTTTGTTTACTTATGTATTGACCATTTCTCCCACCAGTCTGTGTTTTCCAGAAAAACAGGGACCTTTTCTGTCATGTTCACCATAGTGACTCCACTGCCTGACACAAAGTAGACATTCAATAAATATCCTTATCATGAATGAATGGTTTCTTAACTAGTTCCACTGTTATTTACCTAAGCTGGGTCAGACACTTGACTCTGTGCTTTAGCTTCTCCAGCTTTAAGATGGTAACAAGAGATTATGCCATCTAACTCATTTTCAGCATGGAGGAGAAAAAGTGTTATCTTTATACCTGGAAATATTACTCCTGAATAATGTCATGCTATAAAACAAGTATGTAGGAGGTATAGTAGGTATACAATGAAAGTGTTCCTTACCTTTTACCAGATAAGATTCTGGATTTTTAAAAAATAATTTCTTTCTCTATTCCCTTTGCTATTTCTAGAAAGTGACTGAGATATACCAGTTCAAATTCAAATACACAAAAGAAGGAGCCACTATGGATTTTGACAGGTAGAATCTAATTGTTTAATGAACATGAGAAATATGTAGGATTGAGGTAAACATAAGCTTCTTGAGGCCAGAGATAGGTCTTATACTTCCTTTGTAACTTCCCCAACAATCCCACAAAAACCACTATTATGAAAAGGGACTGTAAAAATTGTTTAAATTTCTGAAATCCATAGATGAAGCCAGTAGGAGAAGAGGCTTCCTTTGCTTCTTTCCTTCTTCTCCTATAGGTGATATTAGTAGGGTCTAAAGGCAGTTTAGTGGTTAAGAGTTCTAATTCCTAAGGCAGAAAGATCTAGCTTGGAACCCCAGCTCTGACTATTACTGGTCATTTAACTTTGGACAGAATAATAAACCTCCCTAAATATTAGTATTCTCATTTGCAGAGTGGAATTAATAATATCTACTTCATATGGTTGCTGAGATTATTAAATTATAATGCATATACAAAGCTTTACCCATGCCTGGCACATAATAAACACACAGTAAATTGTACCTAGTGGTGGGGATGGTGGTGGTCTTTGGAGGCAATGGTGGTTGGTGGGTGGCACAGCAGTAGAAATTATATTAATGAGGCTGTCTATGTGGTGTTGATTGAAGAACTCCATGAGGCTCTATCTAGCCACTAATTCAAAGTTTCTCAATTGCTATGCCAAGATATTAACCCTTTCTACCCTCAATATAGCCAGATCAGGACTGGGGTAGATGAAACCCCTACACTATTTACCTATAGACACAAATATTCTCATCTGTTTACCCCAGTATGTCATACAAATATAATTATCTATATGTCCCTGTATGGAAAAGACTGGAAAGCACTGCATTTTCCCATCAAGTCTGAAATTCCAAGTTTTAGATATACTAATGGGTTAAATAGCAAGGACAAGGACATTTACTTCAGAAGGTCCTTAGTAAAGATGGAGATGTTTTGTTGAGGAGCAACATTTATTCCCCTCCCAGTAGCTTTTGGATTCAGATAGAGCTAAGTATTGCTGATGAGACGGAACAGAAGTGGGGAGGGTGGATGATGGAGAAAAGCCTTGGGTGGTAGAAAGCTGCACCTCAGGGGGATGAGTTTCTCTGAAAGGAATAACACTGAAGAGAAATGTGGCCTGATTCTCAATTTTCCATACTATTAGCTCTGTCTCATCATTTATTATTACAAGTTTAATGATTTCTCTCCAAGATTCACACCCTTAATTATCTTCTCATTTGTAAAATTTACAGACAGCATTAGGATGTGAAGTGGAAGTAGGTTCTAGGAACAAGAATTAAGGTACTAACCATCCTTAGCTAACATCTGTATAACACTTTACAGATTGTTCAGCACTTTTCACACATATTCTCTCACATAAAACAGCTGCCTTTTACTCTCTGTACAACTGACAAGCAGATTAATCTCTTTTGTTACGAAGGTACATATGTCTAGAGGTGAACAGTAAAACAGAAATGGCCGAATCTGGGACTTCCCTGCTGGTCCAGTGGTTAAGACTCCGTGCTCCCAATGCAGGGGGACCGGGTTCGATCCCTGGTCAGGGAACTAGATCCCACATGCCGCAACTAAAAGTTCTCTCACGCCACAACGAAGATCCCGCGTCCTGCAACTAAGGCCCGGCACAGCCAAATAAATAAATAAATATTCTAAAAAAGAAAAAAGAGGAAATGGCCAAATCTTTTACTAAGGGGAAGAGAAGGTAATGCATACGTGACCAAAGGTGGGCATTTGTTCAAGTGATTGTTCATACAAAATTACCTTATCACCTCTTCTATAGTAAAGAAAATTTTCCTTTTAAAAGAGTACAAGGGAGTCTTGAAAATGATTTTACATGAGTATGATTTTAGGAATATGGTGTATACTGAAGGATCCCATGTGCTACATGGCAATAGCCCCTCCCTCTCATTACCTATTTCAAGTTGGTTAAATCCTGGTAGACAAAACTTTAAGTTTTTCAAAACTGAAAAAGGAGCAAATGTGATTCCTTAATGTTTGTTTTATGAATTCACGCTATCTCTAGTAGTTCAATTACTAAGGATTATTTTTCAGTATTGAGAAAGGCATTGTAAAAATATATTGCAGTCATAGTCCTTGGAAACTACTCAAATGTGAGATTAATTGGGGAAAAAATTTTGGAGAGAAATAAAAAATGTTTAGAGTTGGAAGGTAATTTAGTCCAACTTGTCCATTCATTCATTAATACAACAAATGTTTATTGAGTACTTAATATAGTTGGGCACTAAACTTAGTACAGTGGAGATGAAAAATATAGCCATTCATCGTCTAGAGGGGACATACAGTTACAAACAGGGGTGAGGTATAGGGATTACCAGGGAAGACTTCCCTGAAGAGATGACACATGAGATAGGTATTAAAGGATAAATTCGGTAGAGTCAGGAAAAGAAGTGGGAAAAGCACAGTACAAGCAAAGTGAACAGCACATACAAATGCACAGGAGTAAGAAGGAACTGGGTAGCAGTTGCAGATGAAGGTGGAGGTGAGTGTGTGGTTGGTTGTGAAAGGCATTGTACACACACTGTTCTCAAATTTGATTGAAAGGTGATGGATATAATAGAAGAAACTTAAGCAAGAGAATGACATGAGTGGATTTTCCTATTAGGATATTATTTTGGTAGTAGTGTGGAGAATGTTTTGCAGTGTGGGCAAGAAGAAAAGCAGGAAGAATAGTCAGTCATTGTCATAATCCATGTAAGAGTGAGAAGGGGATGCCTCTGAGAGATAACCAGATGGTACAAAGGCCTAGAGCTGATGATTGATTTAACTTGGAGAGGTAGAGAAATGTGTGTAAGCTTATCTCACAGAGGAGCTAACTGACATAGAGTGTCTAAGTGACTTGACCGCGGCCATTCAGCCAGTTAGCAGCAGAGCCAATATTAAATGTCAAGTCCATTGTTCTCACTATTATAGTATGCAGTTATTTGTAAATCAGATTTTAAAAAAATCAGGTCACATTGAAAATGTCTTAAAGGGAACTTGCTGCTTAAGAAATCCTTTATATATACATTGCAAAAAGTACAATAACTCCTCTAATTTACATTCTAAAATAGTCTCAAGAGTGTCCTGAGTTTATATTTATCTGATCATATAGTAAAAAGTTTTGTTCTTTTTAAAATAGATTTTCAGTATTATATGTGATTGAAAAGTATGCTGTTTTTCTACGTGGTTATAGCAGTAGCACAACCTTCGAAAGTGGGACAAACAGTGAAGATGTTAAGAAAGCCAGTGTTCTACTGATGCGTAAATTGTACATACTGATGCAGAACCTTGGACCCCTTCCTAACGATGTTATAATTACTATGAAACTCCACTACTATAACGCAGGTAGGTGGAGACCTCTAGTCAAATTCCTTCTTCAGCGCTGAAGTAAATATTTTGGATAAATAGAAGGATTTTGGCAAGCATTTGAAAGAGATGTCTGTTGTTACACATGAAAGATTATGCTGACTTGTTCTCCTGAAACTCAACAGTTTTCTTGGTTTTCTGCCCTTTTCATTTTGCAGTGACCCCACATAATTACCATCCCCCTGGTTTTAAAGAAGGGGTAAACTCACACTTCCTGCTGTTTGATGGGGAGCCTGTAAACCTGCAAGCGGGATTGGTCTCCACTGGCTTTCATAGCATGAAATTAAAAGTCACAACTGAGGCCACCAGAGTGTCTGATTTGGAGAACAGAGTTTTTCAGGAGAGCAGCACTACAGAGATCGCCCATCAGGGTCTAGACTGTGATGAAGAGGAAGAGGAATGCAACAATCACGTAAGGCAAAGCTGTAGCGACCCTCCATTGCTTCAGTTAAACCCAGTTGACATTTTTCAGTTCATACACAGGTCATATCATAGTAACAGGATCCAATGGAGTGTGCCGGGTGTAAAAACTGAAACAAAACTAGCCCCTAACCTCAAGTCTTTATTCTAAAAAAGCACTGTCTTCAAGAAGGAAATATACTCTGTTAGATGAAGTGGTCCATGGCTAGGAGAAAAAGACTTTCTAATATACTTCTTTTTATAAAAGGTACCCATGAATTTAGGAAATTTTAGATTTTCTATAACTTATAAGAGCATATTAAACATGTTTTAAAATATTATAGCTGTTTATTCATACTCACTGCAAGTATAAGTAAGTTCTTGATTACTGGGGTAGAAAAGTGTTATGGATAAACCTAAGTCAGAGTGCATTCATTTTCACTGCTGTAGATTACTCTTGACAGACATTCTTTCTTCCTCTGCAATTGTTATAAACATTCATGTATACACCTCCTCGTACACATATGCAAGAGTGTCTCCAGGGAATATACCAAAGAGTTCTAGGGCTTGCACATTTTCAACTTTATTAGGTAATGAAAAACTGTTCTCTAAAATGGTTGTACCAATTTATGCTCCACCAAAAGTGGAGGGAGTGCTGTACATTATTGTCAATACTTTTTTTTTTAAGTAATACTTTAAATTTTATTTATTTATTTATTTATTTATTTATGGCCGCAGTGGGTCTTCGTTGCTCCGCGCGGGCTTTCTCTAGTTGCAGCGAGCAGGGCTACTCTTTGCTGGTGCGCGGGCTTCTCATTGCGGTGGCTTCTCTTGCTGTGGAGCACAGGCTATAGACACGCGGGTTCAGTAGTTGTGGCTTGCGAGCTCTACAGCGCAGGCTTAGTAGTTGTGGCGCATGGGATTAGTTGCTCTGCAGCATGTGGGATCTTCGCGGACCAGGGCTCGAACCCATGTCCCCTGCATTGGCAGGCAGATTCTTAACCACTGCGCCACCAGGGAAGTCCCCTTGTCAATACTTAATTTTACCCAAGTTTATGTTTTCTGCCTAACTCCTGGATGTAAATGGTAATGCTTCATGATTTGATTTTGATTTGCATTTCCCTGATTATTAATGAGTTTAAGCATCTTTTCATGTATATTGGCTGTTCTGGTTTTCTTATGTATAAAGTAACTGTTCAAGTCTTTCATGCATTTTTCTATTGGATTATTTATCTTTTCCTCATTGATTTAAAAATATGTTCTGAATAGTAATTATTTTTCATTATTTATGTTGCAATTTTTTTTCAGGTTTGTGGCTTGTCTCTTCACTTTCTTTAAGATGTTTTTTGCTAAAGAGAAGTTCTTAATTTTAATGTAGTCAACTCTTTTCCTCTAATATGTGCTTTTGGATATTAAGAAATTCTTCCTTATCTGAGTTCATTTTTAATATTCTCCTCTATTTTGTTATAAAAATTTTAAGGTTTTTCTTTTAACATTTTTATTCCACTTGGAGTTTATTTTTATTTGTGGGGTAAGGTAGACCAGACCCCTTTTACATTTTAAAATCCAAGTATAATAAAATACATATATCCAAGTATAAAAATACATATATCATAATGATACAGCTCAATAAATATTCACAAACTGAACACCAGGGCTGGGATGAGAGTGAGGCAAACAAGGTAAGAGTGAGTACCACCTTAAATATTACTTCCTAGGTATCTTGTTTGCCTCACCCCATTCCAGCCCTAATGAATACACATGTGAAATCAGCACCCAGATCAAGAAACAAAATACTACCAGCACCTTGAGAAAAGTCAGTCTTACTTTGCAGTCACTGTTCTACTCAACAGGAGTATCTCTATCCTGGCTTCTATTAGCATAGATTAGTTTCTCTTGTTTTTTATTTTATAGATGTGGAATCATGGAGTATGAAACATTTTTTCACTGCTTTGAACATTCTGAACATGTTTTTTAGTGAAATATATACACATTTCTGGAGGGAATAGATTTACTAGGAGTAGAATTGCTGGGTCACAGGATATGAGTACATTTAGCTTCAATAGATACTACAAAACAATTTCCAAAGTGCTTGTGCCAATTTACACTTCCATCAGCAAGTTTTGGTTGCTCCACATCCTCACCAACTGTTGGCATTTTCCATCTTTTTAATTTTAGCCATTCTGGTGGGTGTGTAGTGGTAGGTCATTGTGGTTTTAATTTGTAGTTTCCTGATGACTAATGAAGATGAGCACCTTTTCACATGTTTATTGCCCATGTTGGATGTCCTCTTTCGTGAAATGTCTTTTCAAGTCATTTGTCATTTTTCTATTGGGTTCTATTGGGTTTGTCTTTCATTCTTATGGATTTGTAGGAGTTCTGAATATATATTCCACATATAAGTCCTTTGTCAGATACATGTATTGTGAATATCTCTTCAACTTTCTAACTTGCCTTTTTACTCTCTTAACGGTGTATTGTGATGAACAGAATATTAATTTTAATATAGTTCAACTTATCAATCTTTTCGGCTATCTTCAGCAGTTTTTATTTAAAAAATTTTATCCACTCTAAAGTTTACAGAGATGTACTCTATGTTTTTCTCTAATAAGGAGAAATAGCTGCAGAAACAGACGTGATTTTTAAAATTATAAGATACCTCCATGAATAACATCATACCAAAAATATAAATAACTGACCTTTCTCTACACTATCTTCAAGTATTTATGTATTTTGGTATGACGTTATTCATGGAGGTCTCATAATGTTAAAAATTGCTTCTGCTTCTGTAGTTATTTCCCTGTTTTTATATCTGGTATTTATTTGTGCCCCATTCGTTTTTCTTGGTTAGATTGGCCCCAAATCAGTATTTTTTATTACTCTTTTCAAAGTCATCTTTTTTTTTTTTTTCTTTGTGGTACGCGGGCCTCTCACTGTTGTGGCCTCTCCTGCTGCGGAGCACAGGCTCCAGATGCGCAGGCCCAGTGGCCATGGCTCACGGGCCCAGCCGCTCCGCGGCGTGTGGGGTCCTCCCATACCGGGGCAAGAACCCGTGTACCCTGCATCGGCAGGCGGACTCGCAACCACTGCGCCACCAGGAGAGCCCTCAAAGTCATCTTTTAGTTGTGCTGATCTCTTCTGTTGCTTTGTTTTTCTATTTTGCTCATGTTTTGTTTTTATCTTTGCCTTCTATTTCTTCTTTGTCTCCCTTATTCCAAACTGATCTCTCCATCAATATATAGACATATATATTCTACGAGTACCTCGAATTCAGTATCAAATGGAATTTCAACTTCTTACCAAACATGCTCTTCTTCCTCCCAGGTTCCTTATCTTTGTATTTCATTAAAACTTTACCAAGCAGCCTGATCAGGAATGTGTTCAACTCCTATTTTCTTCTCACTTTTCACAGCCTTTTGGTTGCCATTTCCGTCTGTTTTGTATCTGAAATACTTCTCCAGTCTGGCCCTATTGCCATTGTACTGATTCAGGCTGTCATCATTGCTTTCTTGGTGAAGGACAGCTGAGCCTCCTAACTGTGTCTCCCTGATGTCAGCATTGCCCCTCTAATTTGTCTTCCAGAGTGCCAGAGAGTGAGGGTACTAAAACTATGATGATCATTTTCAAATATTTCAAGTTGATTTATTTTGTGTAATTTCAAAGGTCAGAATGAGAGCCAGAAAATGAAAATGACGTTGGCTGGGTGAGGTGTGCAGAGGTTGATTTTGGCTCAAGAGAAGGAAGAACTTTCTCTTAAAAAAATTTTTAAAGCAATATCATAATGATATTAAAGTAATTTAAAAAGCAGTGCAAATCTTCCAGCTGTCCTACCATCCCATCCCATCAGTACTGTTTTCTTGCCTTTTTTTTTTTTTTTTGGCCACACCACGGCATGTGGGATCTTAGTTCTCCAACCAGGGATCAAATCTGTGCCCCCTTCAGTGGAAGCATAGAGTCTTAACTGCTGGACTGCCAGGGAAGTCCCTGTTTTCATTTTTATATTTTCCATCCCATCTAGTCTTTTTCCACAGATATACATATTTATACATGATGTTAGTCATGGTATAAATATAAATCTGTTTTATTGATAATTTTATACTTAATATTAATTTTATAACTATGTCCTACCTTACTCTTCATATTTTTAATTTTAATGAAATTTTTTTTCCATTTAGGTATTATACCGTTTTCCTATATTAAATATTTAAGTTAATTCCTGATTTTACTACTATAAATGGTGTTGTAATAAATACCTTTGTATGTATGGCAGAATTTTCCCTTATTTTCTAAGGGTATAGTATCAGGAGTGAAATTTACAGAGCCTGAAAATTTGTATAGCTCTCAAATGAGTATTATCATTTTCCAGAAGCTTCCAGCTTTTCTACCTCCTCAGGATGGATTTTCTAAAAAAGACAACTACTTGATAAAACTGACTGTCTTGAGAAGGGTGAACGCTTTGTCGACAGCTGTGTTCAAGTACAGGTATATACTATGTTCAAGATAGAGTATAGATTATTGTCTCTAGGGCGTTGCAAGAGAAAATCATGATTTAGGGGGAAGGTTGAACTAGACTGACCTCTGAGGTCCCTTCCATGCTAAGATTCCCTGGGTTATATTTTGAATTCCTATTAAGAGAATAATGCCCTACTAAGCACTGTGAGGAAAATTAAGACATATAAAATATAGTTTCTACCTTTGAGAACTCTAGCTGAAGAGACAATATCTACATGATATAAAGAAAAATAATATTGGAGAGTATATGAATAATAGAAATAATATTAACTAACAATACTGAGCATGATACTCAGGGCTTCACATGTATTATCACTTTAAATCTACCCAGCTATTTTATGAGGTAGATTCTATTATTATCCTGATTTTACAAAGGAGAAAACTGAAACTTAGAGAAATTAGCCCAAGGCTACAGATACAGTGAATAAGTAGCAGGGCCAGAATTCAAATCAAGGCAGTTGGACTCCAAAGCCTGTGCTCTTAGGATACAGAAATAAAGGTAAACTGGCACTGTGTGGGAAGGTTTCATTGAGTTGATTTTATGGATACATCAGTTTGATTGGCAGAGATTAAGGCAGAGGACGTTCCAGGCAAGTTGGAAAGTACAGTGTGGTAGCATCAGAACTTCTGTCTCTATGATTTGGAATTCCAATTCTTAACCTTCCACATATTTTCCTGTATCCCACCTGGCTTTGCTGAAATCTCTACTTTTCATAAACTTTAACTCAAAGATTTTTAAAAGCTTTTTTAAATCATAAAATTTTTCTATTAAAATATAAAGTTTACAAAATCTTGATCAAAACAGCTTATACTGCTTTTTCACCAGTGAGCCATAGTTAAAGAAGTAATTTAACATAATCATCTTGTGAGGTTATTGTAAGATTGAAAAAAATATTTTTATACAATTTTCTTTTTCAGGTTATTTCTTATCTCAGTCACAGAAAGACAAATATAAAAGATTTCTACCAGTAGTTGAAATTATTCAATATTTGTACTCTTCATTTTCTGGTGTGATCCTTAAGATCTGAAGAACAATGTAAAACTGAGATCATAGTTTGGCAATGGATTCAGAAATGATTAAAGGAGATAAACTTGAAATTTAAAATTTCTTAGATGATAAGAACTCTTTATTTTTTTTCTTTTTTTCCTTTTTGCGGTACACGGGCCTCTCACTGCTGTGGCCTCTCCCGTTGCGGAGCACAGGCTCCGGACGCACAGGCTCAGCGGCCATGGCTCACGGGCCCAGCTGCTCCGCGGCATGTGGGATCTTCCCGGACCGGGGCACAAACCTGTGTCCCCTGCATCAGCAGGCGGACTCTCAACCACTGCGCCACCAGGGAAGCCCTGGATAGGCTTCTTTAAGGAACTCACCTATGTGGTGACAATAACCACATGTTCTGGAATTGGTTGTAGAATCTTATTTAAATTTTATGCTAAGTTTAAATGCTGAGGGAAAAGTACTTCTTTCTAATAGAGGTACTTAACCCAGGCTCCTTAAAGGACTAGTAATTACTGATGCATCCAGACAGCTATAAAAAGATGGAGAGCTAATGTTGCACATGTCTATTGTAGAGACTGATGGTCCTAGTTTATTAAGACATTATAGCTCTTTGGGAATTCGTATTTTTATCAATTTTTAAGTGGGGATCCACAGGCCGTAATTTTCTAATTTTCTGAGCTTTTTATGAGTTTTTATACCCTCAGAAAGGGTTGCTTTTTCTTTTTGATGAAGTCCACAAAATAATACATATATTATAACAATATATGCCTTTTTTTCCCTGTGTGAAGGCCAGTTTTTTCCCTGTGTGGAGGCCATTTCTTACCTTTTGTGCTAACACATTTGATTAAAGTGTAAATGATTTGTTTTTGAGAAATTAGAATGTAAAGTACATTGGTGCCAAAGTAAATGGTACCATTTAAGTGTGGACTAGAAAGATATTTTCTGTAATTCCTTAGAATTTCTTTGTATTCTAGTCAGTGGATTAAAACAAGAGCCTTTTCATTCAGAATCTATTTTCTCCCACTAAACTCTGAACTGAAGTTTCGTATTTTTGAGGTATAGTCTGATGATTTTCACAGTATTACATCTCTTGAAGCATATATGCCTTGTTTGATACAATGTAGTGTTGGCAAGAATATCTTAGATTCTTGGAAATAGAGTTGATTATTGAAAACGTTGGAAGAGGCACATTATCTACAGAAAATATTCAGACTTAAAAACCACACATCATTCTCTCTCTGTCATGGGGCTATAGTCCTTTTCACAAAGTTTCTTTTTGTCAAATAGGAAATTTTTTCAATTAATTTTTCTGTTCTGCATTACAGAATATAATTGTTATCCTCTGTTAACCATGAAAAGAGGAATGAAAGTTGGTTGACTTTTCCATCAGTCATATAAGTCATCTCTTTTTTCAAATGAATCACTCTATAACATACCAGAGAATTATCTCCTTCTTTTGTGAGTGGGAAGAGCCACTCTGATGATCTGTGTATGTTTCATTTAAATAAAGAAAAAAAGAGTATATTGATATATATATATTACAACAGAAGAAAAGCATAGTGAGTAATCTTAGGTAATAACACTTTGGATGTTACTATTATTAAACCCTAGCATTAAAAGAAGTAAGTTTTGTTTTTTTAAAAAAGGAGTAAGACTGAGAATGTTCTTTTTGGTTTAAAAAAAAATGTCTGTAATAATCTGAAATAGTACAATGTTATCATTATACTAAAACCAGTGTAATATTAGGCTCTATTTAGAGTTTTTTAAAAAATAGTTTATTGAGATTTAGTCAATTACATATTGGAAAAAATGTAATGATAATGTTACTTAATTATATAGAACTGTATACAGTTGGCCAATTTTTCTAATACTTGTTATATGTGCTGCTAGTTTTCCATTTGAAGTTACATTGCCTGTTGGTAAACAGATGAGATTCTGGTTTGTAACAAACTCAGGCATTGTAAGGAGAGTAATTCTTTTGGTATTTATATTAGGATCTCAAAATTGAGATTTAAGACTTCAGAAGATCAGTCCTTCAGACAGTGATAAAGAGGAGCTAGAAACTGAAGTATATATATATCCTCTATGGAGCCACCACCTCAAATTTGCTTCTTCCTGTATGATGGAGGGCTCCTCCTGCTTTGATAACCAAATTCAGAACAAACAGAAACCTTATAGCTAATGGCACTGGTCTGACATTAAAACAAGTCTACACTTAGCTCATTGTGAAGAAAGTTTAAAATAATATTCTAAAATATTCTAATCAAACATAAGTTATCAACATTTATTCAGTTAGCAAATTTATATTGAAGCCTATCATGCTTGACTCACTGTACAAAAGTAGTAGACACAAAGATAAACACGTCAAATCCCTGATTCAGAATCACTCAGGAGAAATGGAACAAGTAGCTGTTATATAAATAATAATAATAATCAGCATTTATTAAGTGCCTACAAAGGGCTTTATATACACATGGCTTCAATTGATCCCAACAACTTTGCATAACATTTTATAGCTGAAGGAACAGAAGTTCATAGACATTAAGTAGCATATCCAAGGTTGCCCAACTAGAAAGCACCAGAGTCAGTATCAGAGAACCTAGGTCTCTTTGGCTCCAAAGCTCATCCTCAGTCCATTAAACCTTACATTCATTCATGTAAGAGAGAATGTTAAAAATCCCACAAGAGAGCAAAAATCCTATAGAATGATTAAATTCCACTTTTATTCATGAAGGAATAATGTAACAGACTTGCTCTCCTGTTATAAAAAATTAGGAAACTGGGTAAAATATATGAAGCAACTGTTTTCAGACATTAGGTAATAGGAAGGGCAAAACTGTGATCCCTGAGAGAAGAAAAACAAGATGAGCCTTAAAACTGCACCTTCCATCAGGGGGTTCTTTCTGGACCACCGGTGTGGGAAGGGGGAACCCAAGCAGAGCATGGCATCTTGCTGGGTTGAAGAAATAGACTGGAGTTTGAGGAAGCTGAAGCACCTGGGGACAGAGTATCAGACGGGAGGGATCTACAGAGAGAAAGAGCTCCAGAAATCATCACTGGCATCCCTTGAGTCTTTTGTTGAATATTCAGCTTCTCAGGTATGGGTTGAAATTCTACAAGGTTGGACACAGAAAACTATTGGAGGAACTGTAAAAGATTCTTAGAACTCTCACAAGACTGACAGACATTCACATAACGATCAGTTATGTGGAGAGACCTTGTTGAACACCTGGACCATTCAATAGAGACTCCAGAAGGGTTATACCTTAGCATGAAGGCTAAACCAATCCTTTTTTTTTTTTTTTTTTCTTGCGTTATGCGGGCCTCTCACTGTTGTGGCCTCTCCCATTTGCGGAGCACAGGCTCCGGACGCGCAGGCCCAGCGGCCATGGCTCACGGGCCCAGCCGCTCCGCGGCACGTGGGATCCTCCCGAAACGGGGCACGAACCCGCGTCTCCTGCATCAGCAGGCGGACTCTCAAGCACTGCGCCACCAGGGAAGCCCCCCAATCCTTTAGTGAAGGCCTCCAAACTGAATTCTAACAGCTTAAAAACAAGCCTTGAAAGGATCAAGCTTATTTGCCTGCCAAAATAACATTCAACACTTTTTAGAGGAAAACAAAGTCCAAACACTCAACTATGTAAAATTCTTATTGTCCTGAATCCAATAACAATTCATTCACATGTAAAGCAGCAGAAAAACTGACCTATAACCAAGGAAAATTAGTCAATAGATGGAGACCCAGAAATGCCAGCAATGATAAAATTAGCAGATAAGGACTTTAAAACAACTATTATACCAAGTGCAATAATAACCTATGTTTACACAAAAACATGTATACAAATGTTTATAGTGACATTATTTGTAATCTCCCCAAACTGGAAACAACCAAGATGTTCTTTAATGGGAGAATGGATAAATTTAAAATAAAAAAGAACAAACTACTGGTACCTGCAACATCATGGATCAGTTGCAAATACATCATGCTAAGTGAAAGAAGCCAGAATCAAGACTACATACAACATTTTTTTCTTGAACAGCTTTATTGAGATATAATTCATATACCATACAAATTGCCCACTTAAAGTATACAATTCAATGGTTTTTAGTATGTTCAAAGAGTTGTGTAACTATCATCACAGTCAATCTTAGAACATTTTCATCACCCCAGAAAGGAACCCCATACTCTTTAACTATCACCTCCCTATTTCCTCTTTCTGTCTCTCCCCCAAGTCTTAAGCAACCATTAATCTATTTTCTGTCTCTATAGATTTTCTTATTCTGAATATTTCATATAAGTGAAGTCACACAATATATTGTGTTTTGTGACTGGCTTCTTTCACTTAGCATTATGTTTTCAAGTTTCACCCATGTGGTAGCATGTATTGGTGCTTCATTCCTTTTTATGGCTGAATAATATTCCATTGTATGGGTAGACCACATGTTTTATCTATTCATCAGTGATGGACAATTAGGTTGTTTCTACCTTTTGGCTATTATGAATAATGCTACTATAAACATTCATGTGGGACTTCCCTGGTGGTCCAGTGGTTAAGACTCCGTGCTTCCACTGCAAGGGGTTCGATCCCTGGTCAGGGAACTAAGATCCTGCATCATGCCAACAACAACAACAACAACAAAATGAAAAAACATTCACGTACAAGTTTTTTGGAAACCTATTTTTAATTCTCTTGGGTATATACCTAGGAGTGGCATTGCTGGGTCCTATTAACTCTGTTTAATCATTTGAAGAACTCCAAAACTGTCTTCTAAAGTGGCTGCACCATTTTATATTTCCCCCTGCAGTGTATGCAAGTTCTAATTTTCTTCACATCCACAACAAGACTTATGTCACTTTTTGGTTCTAGCCATCCTAGTAGGTATGAAGTAACTGGTATCTCGTTGTTATGATTTCTATATCTGTAGCAACTAGTGATATCATTGTCCATTTATATATCTTTCATAGAGAAATGTTTATTCAGATATTTTGCCCATTTTTAAGTTAGGTTACTTGTAAACAACAATAAAAACTGTTGAGGTGTAAAAATTCTTTATTTCCTGGGTACAGTCTCTTAACAGATGTATGACTTGGAAATATTTTCTCCCATTCCATGAGTTGTCTTTTCATTTTTGTGATGGTGTCCTTTGAAGCACAAATGGTTTTTAATTTTGATCAAGTCCAAATTATCCATTTTTTCTCTTGTTGCTTATGCTTTGTGCGATGTGTGTATGTGATATCCAAGAATCCTTTGCCAAATACAAGGTCATGAAGATTTACTCCTTTGTTTCCTTCTAGGAGTTTTATAGTTTTAGCTCTTACATTTAGATCTTTGATACAGTTTGAGAGTCAATTTTAGTATATGGTGTGAGGTAAGAATCTGACAGCATGCTTTTGCATGTGGATATTCCAACACCATTTGTTCAAAAGACTGTTCTTTCTCCCTGAAATGGTCCTAGTGCTCTTGTCAAAATCAGTTGACCATAGACAGATGGTTTTATTTCAGGACTCTCAATTCTATTCCATTAGTCTATGTGTCTATCCTTATGCCAGTACCACACTGTCTTGATTACCATTGTGTTGTAATAAGTTTTGAATCAAGTATGAGTCCTCCTACTTCCTTCTTTTCTCTCAGGATTGTTTTGGTTATTCTGAGTTCTTTGCAATTTCATATGAATTTGAGAATCAGCTTGTCAATTTCTATAAAGAAGTCTGCTAGGATTCACATAGGGATTGCATTGAATCTCAAGATCAGTTTGGGGATTAATGACATCTTAATAATATTAAGCGTTTTGATCCATGAACATGGGATATTTATCCATTTATTTAGATTTTCTTTAATTTCTTTCAGCAATGTTAGTTGCACAAATCCTGTTAGTTCTGTTTCTCTGCAGAACCCTAGATAATACACTTGCTGAACTTGTTAGTTCTAATAGTTTTTTAGTGGATTCTTTAGGATTTTCCACATACAAGATCATGTCATCTGCAGATAGATACACTTTTACTTCTTCCTTTCCAATCTGGATGCATTTTATTTCTTTTCCTTTTGTAACTGCCCTGGCTAGAACTTCCATTACAATGTTGAATAGAAGCGGTGAGAGTGGACAGCCTTGTCTTGTTCCTGATCATAGGAGGAAAGCATCCAGTGTTTCACCATTAGTTATGTTATTGACTATGGTTTTTGGGTAGGTGCCTTCTAACATGTTGAATAAGTTTCCTTCTATTCCTAGTTTCTTCAGTGTTTTTTTTTTCTAATCATGAAAGGCTGTTGGATTTTGTCACATGCTTTTTTTCTATTAAGATGATCAAGTGATTCTGATATGATGTATTACATTAATTGATTTTTACATATTAAACCAAGCTTTATTTCTGGGATAAATTCCATTTGGTCATGGGAGATTATATATATATATATATTTTTTTTTTTTTTTTCCTGAATTCAGTTTGCTAAAATTTTGTTAAGGATTTTTATGTCCACATATATAAGAGATATTAATCTATAGTTTTCTCTTCTTGTGATGTCTTTGTCTAGTTTGGTATCAGGATAACATTGGCCTCATAAAATGAGCTGGGAAGTGTTCACTCCTTTTCTATAGTTTGTGGAGAGTTTGCATTAGTTTTTCTTTGAATTAAAATAAGCTAGCTGGGTCTGGGTTTTTCTTTCTGGGTAGTTTTAAACTTATTATTAATTCAGTCTCTTCACTTGTTATAGATCTATTTAGATTTTCTATTGGTATTTCTTCTTGAGCCAGTTTTAGTAGTTTGTGTCTTTCTAGGAATTTATTATTTCAGCTATGTTATCTCTATTGACATATAACTGGTTGTAGTACTCCTTTATACTGCTTTCTTATATTTTTGTAAAGTCAGTAGTAATGTTTGCTGTTTTATTTTTTTTTAATTTATTTATTTTAATTAATTTATTTTTGGCTGCATGTGGGCTTTCTCTAGTTGTGGTGAGCGGTGGGCTACTCTTCATTGTGGTGCACGGGCTTCTCATTGAGGTGGCGTCTCTTGTGGAGCACGGGCTCTGGGCACACGGGCTTCAGTAGTTGTGGCACATGGGCTCAGTAGTTATGGCTCACGGGCTCTAGAGCACAGGCTCAGTAGTTGTGGAGCACGGGCTCTGGGCACACGGGCTTCAGTAGTTGTGGCACATGGGCTCAGTAGTTATGGCTCACGGGCTCTAGAGCACAGGCTCAGTAGTTGTGGTGCACGGGCTTAGTTGCTTCCAGGCACGTGGGATCTTCCTGGACCAGAGCTCAAACCCGTGTCCCCTGCATTGGCAGGAGGATTCTTAACCACTGTGCAACCAGGGAAGCCCTGCTGTTTTATTTCTGATTCTAGTAATTTGAGTCTTTTCTCTTGTTTTCTTGGCTACAGGTTTGTCAATTCTGTCAGTCTTTCAAAGAACCAGCTTATGGATTCATCAGTTTTCTCTATTGTTTTTTGTATTCTCCATTTCATAAATTTCCAATACAGTCTTTATTACCTTTCTTCTGCTTGTTTTAGATTTAGTTTGCACTTTTCCATCATCTTAAGGAGGAAGTTTAGGTTCTTTGAGATCTTTCTTCTTTCTTAATATAGGCATTTACACCTATTAAATTCCCTCTAAGCACTGCTGTTTTAGCAGTGTTATGTTTTGTTCTGTTGTATCTTCTTTTTTATTAATCTCAAATGATCTTCTGACTTCTCTTTCGATTTCTTTTTCGACACATTGGTTATTTAGGAGTGTGTTGTTTAATTTTCATGTATTTGTGTGTTTCCTCGATTTTATTCTGTTCTTGATTTCTAACTTTATTCCACTGTAGTCAGAGAACATACTTTTAATTATTTTTATCCTTTTAAATTTATTTGAGATTTGTTTTATGATTTAACATATGGTCTTTGCTGGGGAATGTTCCACATGCACTTGGGAAGAATGTATATTCTGCTGTTATTGGATATAGTGTTTTATAGATGTCTGTTAGGTCTAGTTGGTTTATACTATTCTTCAGTCCTTTTATTTCCTTATTAATCTTCTGTCTAGCTGTTCTACGCATTACTAAAATTGGGGTATTGAAGTCCCCAACTGTTATTGTTGAATTGCCTGTTTCTCCCTTTACTTCTGTCAGTTTTTGCTTCATGTAATTTTGTGTTCTATTGTTAGGTGTGTATATATGTATATATGTTTATAATTATTTTATCTTCTTGATGGATTGGCCCTTTTATCATCATAAAATGTCCCTCATTATCTCCAGTAACAATCGCTTCCTTTTGATGGGATTGTTTAATCCATTCACACTAATGTTATTATTATTATTATTTTAAAGTCTTTATTGAATTCATTACAATATTGCTTCTGTTTTACGTCTTGGTTTTTTGGCTGTGAGGCATGCGGGATCCCAGCTCCCTAACCAGGGATCGAACCTGCACCCCCTACACTGGAAGGTGAAGCCTCAACCACTGGACTGCCAGGGAAGTCCCTAATGTTATTATTGATAAAGGAGGATTTATGACTACCATTTTACTTTTCATTTTCTATGTGTTTGTCTTTTTTGTTCCTCTAGTCTCCTTTACTGCTTTCTTTTGTATTGAGTGAATATTTTTAATGAAGCATTTAAAATTAAACATTTTTTCACTAAATTTTTTGGTTTTTTAATTGGTTACTCTATCATATACATCTTAACTCATCAGAATTAGCTTCAGGTTTATGCTAATTTAATTCCAGGGAGATTTAGCAGTGTTACTCCTATATAGCTCTATTCCCTTTCCCCCTTTTCTGTGGTATTATTGCTATTAATATTACACCTATAATGTTACACACCCAGCAATACATTGTCATAATTATTACTCTGCCATCTGTAGTCATTTTCTTAGCCCAATGCAGCTTTGTTCCTACTCAAGTCCTTTGTGCTTATATTGGCACATATATTACACTTCCTTATGTTATAGATTGAACAATACATTAAATACACATTATTGAATTTCTCCAGGAGTCTCTTCTAACAGGTCTGAGGTGATATCTCATTGTGGTTTTGATTTGCATTTCCCTGATGAGCATCTTTTCATGTGCCTGTTGGTCATCTGCATTTCCTCTTTGGAAAAATGTCTATTTCTTCTGCCCATTTTTTAATCGGGTTGTTTGGTTTTTTTGATGTTGAGTTATATAAGCTGTTTATATATGTTGGATATTAAGCCCTTATCGGTCATGTCATTTGCAAATGTTTTCTCCCATTCTGTAGGTTGTCTTTTCATTTTGTCGATGGTTTCCTTTGCTGTGCAAAAGCTTTTAAGTTTAATTAGCCCTCATTTGTTTATTTTTGCTTTTATTTCCTTTACTTTTAGGAGACGGATCCAAAAAATTATTGCTGTGATTTATGTCAAAGAGTGTTCTGTCTTTGTTTTTCTCTAGGAGTTTTATAGTATCCAGTCTTACATTTAGGTCTTTAATCCATTTTGAGTTTACTTTTGTAGATGGTGTTAGAGAATGTTCTAATTTCATTCTTTCACAGGTAGCTGTCCAGTTTTCCCAGTACCACTTACTGAAGAGACTGTCTTTTCTCCATTGTACATTTTCTTGCTTCCTTTGTTGTAGTGAAATTTATTTCTTAAATAATAAGACTTGAAAGTCAAAATTAGTCCTTGATTGGTAGGCTGCAGAATGGATGTTGTATTAGCAGGCATGAAAACAACATTAATCTCATTGTACATCTCTGTCAGAGCTCTTGAGTGACCAGGTACATTGTCAATGAGCAATAATATTTTGAAAGGAATTTTTTTTTCCTGAGTAGCAGGTCTCAACAGTGTTATCAATAGACATACTGTCATCCAGGCTCTGTTATTCCATTTATAGAGCACAGGCAGAGTAGATTTAGAATAATTCTTAAGGGCCCCAGGATTTTCAGAATGGTAAGTAAACACTGGCTTCAACTTCAAGTCACCAGCAGTACTGGCCCCTAACAAGAGAGACAGCCTGTCCTTTGAAGCTTTGAAGTCAGGCATTGGTGTTTCCTCTGTAGCTATGAAAGTCCTAGACGGCATCTTCTTCCAATATAAGGCTGTTTCATTTACACTGAAAATCTTTTATTATTTAGTGTAGCTACCTTCATTAATTATCTTAGCTAGAACTTCTGGATAACTTGCTGCAGCTTCTACATCAGAACTTGCTGCTTTATCCTCTCTCATGTTATGGAGATGGCTTCTTTCCTTAAATGTCATGAACCAACCTCTGCTAGCCTCAAACTTTTCTTCTGAGAAAAGCTTCTCTGAGCTTCTGAGAGCTTCTTCACCTCTCTAAGCCTTCATAAAATTAAAGAGAATTAGGACCTTGCTCTGGATTAGGCTTTGGTGTAAGGCAATGCTGTGGCTGGTTTGATCTTCTATCCAGACCACTGAAACTTTCTCTATATTAGCAAGACTGTTTTGCTTTCTTATCATTCATGTGTTCACTGGAGTAGCATTTTTAATTTCCTTCAAAAATTTTTCCTTTGCTCTCACAGCTTGGCTAACTGTTTGCCACAAGAGGCCTAGCTTTGGGCCTACTATGGCTTTTGATATGCCTTCCTTTATTTAATCTTAAAAAAAAAAGAAAAAAACTTTTTGATTTAAAGTGAAAGACATTCAACTCTTCCTCTCACTTGAACACTTAGAGGCCATTGTAGGGTTATTAATTGGCCTAATTTCAATATTGTTGTGTTCAGGGAATAGAGAGTCCTGAGGAGAGGGAGAGAGATGCGGAATGGCCAGGCGGTGGTGCAGTCAGAACTCACAAAACGGGCTTCCCTGGTGGCGCAGTGGTTGAGAGTCCGCCTGCCGATGCAGGGGACACGGGTTTGTGCCCCAGTCTGGGAAAGATCCCACATGCTGCGGAGCGGCTGGGCCCGTGAGCCATGGCGGCTGAGCCTGCGCGTCCCAAGCCTGTGCTCCGCAACGGGAGAGGCCACAACAGTGAGAGGCCCGCGTACCGCAAAAAACAAAACAAAAAAACAAAACCTCACAAAACATTTATTGATTAAGTTCATTGTCTTATATGAGTGCAGTTCATGGTGCCCCCAAAAGAGTTACAATGGTAACAATCAAAAGATCACTGATAACAGATCACCATAACAAATATAACAATAATGAAAAAATTTGAAATATTTTGAGAATTATCAAAATGTGACACAGACATGAAGTGAGCAAATGCTGTTAGAAAAATGGCAATGACAGACTTGCTCCACACAGCATTGCCACACACTTTCAATTTGTAAAAAACGTAATATTTGCAAAGCACAATAAAATGAGGTATGCCTGTATTAGAAATCAATAACAATATATCTGGGAAATATATAAAAATTTGGAAAATATTGAAAATGTCAATAAAATTGATAAACCTATAAGCTAAACTGATTAAAAAATAGAGAAGACACAAATTTCAAATAACAGGCATGAGAGATGGATATTTCCACAAATCTCACAGATATCAAAAGCAAAATAAAGAAATATTGTAAAAACTGTATTCTGATAAATTGGACAACTTAGATGAAATAGTCACATTCCTTGAAAGACACATATAGAAAATAGACACATATAGAAATAGATAAATTTAATAATCTTATATTGTATAAAGGAGTTGAATTTGCAACTGAAACCCTTCGCATAAAGGAAACTCCAGTTTAGATGGTTTCACTGGTGAATTCTTTCAAACAATTAAGAAAGAAATAATGCTGATCTTAAACAAACTCTTTAAGAAAATATTGAAGACTTCACAACTCATTTTATGAAGCTGGCATTATCTGATTCTAAAACTAGACAAATACATTATAAGAAAAGAAAACTCTGAACCAAACAATACCAATAGCTCTCATGACTGACTATAGATGCAAGTATCTTTAACAAAATATTAGCAAATCTAATTCAGCAATATATAGAAAGAAAAATACATCATGACTATATGGGGTTTATCCCACAAATGCAAGATTGGTTTAAGATTTTAAAATCAATCAGTGTAACTCACCATATTAACAGAATAAAGGAGAAAAACCACATGATCATCTTTATAGATGCAGAAAAAGTGTTTGATGAAATCAACATTTATTTGTAATTTTTTAAACAGAAACTTCTAGAAGACAAGGAATGGAAGGGAACTTCCTCAACCTTATAAAAGACATTTACACCATGCACCTTTGGTCAATTAATCTATGACAAAGGAAGCAAGAATATACAATGGAGAAAAGACAGTCTCTTTGGGACTTCCCTGGTGGTCCAGTGGTTAAGACTCCGAACTCCCAATGCAGGGGGCCCGGGCTCGATCCCTGGTCAGGGAACTAGATCCCGCATGCTGCAACTAAAGATCCCGCATGCCACAACTAAAAATTCCTCATGCCACAAGGGAGATCCCGTGTGCTGCAACTAAGACCCGGCACAGCCAAATAAATAACTAAATAAATAATTAAATAAATAAATAATTTTAAAAGATAGTCTATTCAACAGCTAGTGCTGGGAAAACTGGATAGCTACATGTAAAACATTGAGAATGTTACCTCACACAATATACAAAAACTCAAAATGGATTAAAGACCTATATGTAAGACCTGAAACCATAAAAATCCTAGAAGGGAACAAGGCAGAACACTCTTTGACATAAATTATAGCAATATTTTTTCAGATCTGTCTCCTCAGGCAAAATAGATAAAAGCAAAAATAAACAAATGGGACCTAATTAAACTTAAAAGGTTTTGCAAAGCAAAGGAAACCATTGACAAAACAAAGACAACCTACAGAATGGGAGAAAATGTTTGCAAATGATATGACCGGCAAGGGGTTAATATACAAAATATATAAATAGCACATACTACTCAATATCAGAAAAACAAACAATCTGACCTCAAAAATGGGCAGAGGAATTGAATAGACATTTTCCCAAAGATGGCATGCAGATGGCCAACAAGCACATGAAAAGACGCTCAACACTGCTAATTACTAGAAAAATGCAGATCAAAACAACGAGATATCACCTTACATCTGTCAGAATGATTATCATTAAAAAGTCTACAAATAGCAAATGTTGGAGAGGATATGGAGAAAAGAGAACCCTTGTACACTGTTGGTGGGAATGTAAATTGGTGCAGCCATTATGGAAAACTGTATGGAGGTTCCTTGAAAAACTAAAAATAGAACTATCATATGATCCAGCAATTCCTCTCCTGTGTGTATGTTCAGAAAAGACAAAAACACTCATTCAGAAAGATACATGCACTCCAATGTTCATAGCAGCATTATTTACAATTGCCAAGATATGGAAGCAACCCAAGTGCCCATAAACAGACAAATGGATAAAGAAGATGTGAGATACATACATACATATGTTTATATATATAATGGAATATTACTCAGCCATAGAAAATAATGAAATTCTACCATTTGCAGCAACATGGATGTACCTAGAGAATATTTTGCTTAGTGAAATAAGTTAGAAAAAGACAAATATTGTATGGTATCACTTATATGTGAAATCAAAAAAAAAAAAACATGAATATATAGGCAAAACAGAAACAGACTCACAGATATAGAAAACAAACTAGTGGTTACCAAATGGGAGAGGGAAGGGGGAGGAGCAAATTTGGGATTAAGAGATATGAACTGCTATGTATAAAATAGATAAGCAACAAGGATATATTATATGCACAGGGAATTATAACCATTATCTTGTAATAACTCTTAATGGAGTATAATCTGTAAAAGTACTGAGTCACTATGCCATACACCTGAAAGTAATATAGTATCATAAATCAACTATACTTCAATTAAAAAAAAGACATTTATGGGCTTCCCTGGTGGCGCAGTGGTTGAGAGTCCGCTTGCCGATGCAGGGGACACGGGTTCGTGCCCCGGTCCGGGAAGATCCCATATGCCGCGGAGCGGCTGGGCCCGTGAGCCATGGCCGCTGAGCCTGCGCGTCCGGAGCCTGTGCTCCGCAATGCGAGAGGCCACAGCAGGGAGAGGCCCGCGTACTGCAAAAAAAACAAAAAAAGAGAATTTAAGTCTAAATGGTTTCAAGAAGAGAATATTAGCTCAGTCTTCCACTTGGAAATAAATATCTCAGATGGGTAGAAGGCCACTGGATATAATAATGATATTATCTGAAAATATTTGCATGTTTTAAATTTTTCAACAAACTATGGATGTTCTACATCCATAGTTTCAATTTAGGAAAAAAATATTAGTATAAGATAGTTTAAAAGTCCACAAAGATACTGTCCTATTAACTTAGAAGAACACACAGAGATCAAATTCTTCCACTTGGTTTTGGATGCTTTGTGTCATAATCCTGACTTTGTTCAAAAGCAAGACTTTGAAATTCTGAGTAGAAGGTGAGGAGGAAAATTTGAATGAAGTTGTTCTAAACATTAGGAAGAAAAAGCCTTCATGTGATCCTGATTGTCCCTCTAGTTACTGTGCTCTTTCCTTACCAAATTTTTCATAAGAGGCTTTCCATTTACGGTACCCCTTCTCACCTGCTCTTTGAATCAGAAAGCTGGCTTCTTCAGTCATCTTCACTTTTCCTAACAATGACTTTTAATTAAGAGATCTCACTGTCTTTACTCTTTTTTTCAATCTTCTGGGCCTGTTTTATGATGTTGACTCTATACTCTCTTTTAAATGTTCCTTTTTATTTCTATGACATTATACTGTTCTCATTCTCTTTCCATCTGTCTGTGCTGTCATCCGCTTCTCTCTGTTACTTTTGTTCCTTCTCCCACCTCTGACTGTGGGCAAAGCCCAACCTCTCCAAGGCCCAGACTATATAATCTTCAATGTCTACATACTTTGGAGGAGTCATCCATTCTCAGGGCTTTAATCATCACATGTGTGCTGTTGACTCCCAAAAGTCTTATCTTGTGCCCTGACCATCAGCACTGAACAGCAGTTCTATATCTTTAATCTTCTGTTGGGCATTTCCACTTTGATATCTCACTATCATGTCAAATCCAGTATGCTCATCTTTTTATTCACCACTGCCCTCCCCTTTCCACACCCAGAACAACTTTCCTTACCCAGTTTCCCTGCCTCTCAGCACTTTCCTTTATCCTCTCAATGTCTTAAGTTCAGAATCTTGAAATCATTCTTATTTATTCAGTCAGGTATCAAAATTCCTCCAAGCCTTCCTTTTCCAGTCTGTTCTTACTGCCAAAACTGGAATCCAGGCCTTCATCCTCTTGCATCTGAATTGCAGCCACAGCTTCCAGGCTCTCCCACAGCCTCCTGCTCTATCCCATATACCACTGCCAGTCTAATCTTCTTTAAATACAACTTTCATCGTATCACTTCCTTAATCAAAATCTCTCATGATTCCTATTTCCTACTACATCAAGTCTAAACACCTCTACCTGGCTTTCAGGCCACTCATGAAATGGCTCCATAGTACCTGTCTTACTTCCCACTATTACCCAACCTGTTCCCCCTTCCTTAAGTCTGTTTTCTCACTGTCAAAAGAACAAGCCAAGTTTGTTTCTGCCTCCATATCTTAACAAATATACTTTCTCTTGCTTGGAATGCCTTTCTTCTTTCTATTGACCTAGATCATATCCATCTTGCAAGAGAATTGTCTATGCTTGCTGTGTCCACTTCCCTGCTCTCTATTCTCTTTGACCCAGTTTAATCAGGTGTTCACTCCCACTAACTCCACTGTCCAATACACAATTATTATTTTCCTATCATGAATTCACACCTATACCACCAATTCCAATCTAATACTACAGAAATCATTCTAGTTTTCTCACTTTCTATATTTGTCATCTCTTTCTCCATCAGTAAGAAACCTGGCCCCCATTATACTTAACATATTTACTTATGTTATCTGTCCCCTCGAATGTAACCAAGCTCCCATCCTTGCCACCTTCCCCACACACATATAGATACCTATCTCACCCTGCTCAGGCTCTGACACCCCCTGTGAGTCACCCATACTTGTGAGGCCCTCCCCACTCCGTTCAGCCTCTGACTTCTCACGCTAGGCCCATCCTCCACATGGAGGCTCTCCTCACGCTGCTCAGGTTCTGACTCCCCTCCGTGCACACACCTCTCTGGCTCTGCCACACCTGACACTGGTGTTAGGACTCAACTGCTCATTGAGGGGCAGGAAGAGGAAGAAGAATTAAAGTCAATATTTTATTTAGAAAAAGCTTTCTAGTTAGTGTAGATTTGACTACAAGTTGAGAAGGTGATAACATTTGTTTCCTTTCTCCTAAAAAACACATATTGTCAATATCAATCTGAAATACCATAGGAATCAGTGGACAAGAAGCCAAATCATTTCTGAAAGAATACCCAACCTAGATCAATGTAGAAACAAAACACTCAGATAAAAAAAGAAATATTTCTTCATATTTTTCCATCTTTTGTTCAAATATTTTGGTATTATGGACACAGCCTCAGAATCACTATCAAGTGCTTGTGATTATGGTAAATCCATGAACCTTACATTTTTGAAAGTAGTGGTTTCTGATGCCTGAGGCTCAAAATTAATTTTATCTTTTAAAACTGAGAAATGCAAATATTTCATCACAATAATATTATAATCATTTGGTTAGACCTCTGCAAGATCGCCCTTGATAACTATTTCACAGAGATGAAGCACTGATGAGGAGTCAGAATGTGGCCATCAAAGAGACTACAGGCAGCCCCTGGAGACCACAACTTTCCCAGGACAAAAATACCCAAGTTTGCTTCCAAATCCTTTAAAGATATAAACTAACCATTCCAAGAAGTAGCTTTCTCATTCCTACTGTTATTCCCAACTTCCTTTGTCTGAGAAAGGCAAATTTAGCCTTTCTTCTAAATCAAGATATGATATACTGGACTTTTGCTTAATTCTAAGCCAAAACGTTCCCAAACTCCCATTGCATTCCTGGGAAGTCCTAAATGCTGTTGAGTGTTCCTTGGCCACAGCTCATTCCTTCAGGGAGTCAAACACTCTCCATCCGTACCCTCTTGGAGACCATGAAAAGGGAACACGGCCTCTGTGACTGCTCCCACCAGGTGGGTCCAGATTAACTTTACAGTCCACTTAGGAGGAAGCTAACAAGGCTCCTCTGTGGGTGTTTGAGCACACCTTACAAAACTGCTGATGACCTCATGAGCCAAAGAAAGCAGGTCTCACATTGTGGACTAAGCCTAAATATTAATACTACTTTATATTTATGTAGTGTCTTTTTTCCAAGGAGCTCCAAACCTCTTTACAGACATTATGTCATTAATCCTCAAAGCATTGCTGTTTGGTACATGGCAAATACTATTCCCCTCCTTTTTTTTTTTTTTACTGTGATGGAAACTTGCAAGTCAGTGATGGAACCCAGCCCCCTAGTTCTCAGTCTTTGCACTATACTGTGAAAATAACCAGATGAATAATTTTTCAAGCTTATTCATTGCTTCTTGTGTGGGATTTGAGAGGATGTCTCAGTTTGTATGCATTTCAGTTTTCAGTGCAAGTTTGTAGCTGAAATTTGAAGGGAAGACCGTTACTAAATGTATAATCTCACTTATCACTCAGAGATCCCGTATACTTCTCATACCCCAGGATAAGTTAGATTTTTTAAAATCCCTATGCCAGTTTAGGGCACATTTCATTTACAGCAACCACATATTCACCAAAATTAGGCAATGTTCAACTAGATACAACCAATTTGTATTGAGTGATTAACATGTACCAGATACTATGCCAAACATTTTCAAATACATGATCTTATTTTACATATATGATATCCCATGAGGACCTGTTAGATTAAATCTTATGTGTATGGATACAGAGTGGGGCAAAAAAAAGAAAGGTACTAATAGAAGTATGGCCTCAGCTGCCATGTCCCTGCCTCCAACCTCCCCTCCCACCCCACAAACCAAAGAGCTCAATTAACTCTAATTCCCTTAGTGGAAATCCCCAGCGTAAATATTTCCACAAAAAGGGAAAATGTGGGTGAATTCTAAAGACCACTAGGAATTAGCTCAATACCCACCAAAAAAAGAACCCCAACACCTTAAAAGATTGGTCCCTGCATATTCACCAATTAATGCAAAGCACAGAGAACAAAACACAACAGTGTCTAATGAAGACAAGTATTTCTTGATTTCACTTGGTTAGACACTTCCTAATCAGGAATATTCGAACCAGGAATTATGAACTATGGTGGCATAATTTTAAACACAAAAATCAATTTCACATCTCGTTTTTTTATTCTTTCATGTGACCCACCGTCATATTGTTTTCCAAATTGGTAGATGTCTTTTCGCTGCTGAATTAGATAATGGCAGTGAAAAGAGAGATGCTGGGGGAAAACAGAAAAACTCCTAAAACAAGGAGAAACTTTTAACTTTTAATCATTAAATCTGAAAGCCTCAGAGTAAAAATGTGCCAGATGCCCTGCAACAATAATACTATTCCACCCTGCTCTCTGGCCCAGCTTGATTTGAAATAGCCTTACATTTCTAAATAAATAGTATTTAATTTGAGACTGAGCAGCCCTATCCCATCATGGAAAATCTTTATAGGTTGGAAAATATGTACAGTATGTCATACTTTAGGTATATAATCTAGCCATATTCTGTAGCATAGCTATACTGCAGTTTATACTCAACAACCTTGGGTTTTTAAGAAAATGTATTCATATTTTAAATATCTGTTTTTTTCTTGTCATAGGAAATATTAGCCAAAAGGAATATCCTGTATCCCAAGTAAAAATTTAGTGATGGGGAAACTTAGAAAGTGGTAGTAAAAAAAAAAGTGTTGTTTGCCCTACCAGGGTTGCCATGCATGGTTGTATTGATTGTGCACAATTCCAGGGGGGTACCTAAAACATAGATAGCAATGTGAATGGTGCCCCCTGGAAGTCAGCAATGCCTGGCCGTTCCGATTTAATTAATTAGTAAAGCTTTGGAAAATATTCATGTTTTTTCTCAGATTCACAACAAAGACAAGTTGTAAGCTGCAGTGGGACTTTTATTATTCATCCTTATGTTTTTGTGTGTGTGCAAGTTCTTAGTTCTTCCTCTCCATATTGGTTTTTTAAAAAAATATATTTATTTATTTTATTTTTGGCTGCGTTGGGTCTTCGTTGCTGCACATGGGCTCTCTAGTTGCAGCGAGCGGGGGCTGCTCTTTGTTGCAGTGCGTGGGCTTCTCATTGCGTTGGCTTCTCTTGTTGTGGAGCATGGGCTCTAGGCACGTGGGCTTCAGCAGTTGTGGCACTCGGGCTCAGTAGTTGTGGCGCATGGGCTTAGTTGCTCCATGGCATGTGGGATCTTCCTGGACCAGGGCTCAAACCCCTGTCCCCTGCATTGGCAGGAGGATTCTTAACCACTGTGCCACACAGGGAACTCCCTCCATATTGGTTTTAAAAGACTTCCCTACTGACTGAGCTTCAGCACACTGGTCTGGCATTCTCCCAGCTCTAGGTTTTCATGAGTCAGGGGAAATCATGTGCTGTTTTGAGAAGAAGCTCATCAGACAGTGCTCAACCAGCCCCAGGCTAATTTTTGAAGTCCCTCCCCCCATTCGCCTTCTCCCTCTACATTCCTACAGCATCCTGCTTGTATGTTTATTTAGCCCTTACTTCATCTTACCTGTGTTAGATGTTGGTTAGAGTTCACTGCTTCTACATCTTTGTTCCTCACTATCTTGAGACACTCCGCTACCCATCCCTGCCGTGTCATCCCGCTGTTCCCATCACCACCACAGCACTTAGCATGGTACCTTGAATCTCTGCCTTGCTGACCCTCCTTTTTACCCTTCTACAGTTTGGTTCTCTTTCATTTCCTTTAGTCAGGAGGAAAACATGTGGTCTCCAGATGGGGAAGATAACTGGAGACAATGGGAAGAAAGCCCACCTCCATCTGATATGAGACCAGGAATGATCCTGCAGATAGGTCGGTTACTTGGTCACAACCCTCCACTTCCTCAACAGCCCAGGCCTGATCCAGCTTTAGTAAAACAATTTGAAGAGGATGATATTGTGAATTTTATAGCAGTTTAAGTTTTTTAGTGGTACAGTTGATTTCAAAATGAAAACAGAAGTTTCTGGAGGGATGTACAAGAAACTGGTAACAGTGGTTGCCTTCTAGGCAGGGAATTGAGTGGCTCTGGGATGGCAGGGAGAATCTCACTGTATACCTTTATTTTACATTTTGAATTTCATACTATGTGACTGTATTAGTTACTGAAATAGATAAATAAAATCAAGAAAAGGGAACCAGGCAATTAAATAACTAGATGTGAACTGAATGGAAAGTTCTGTTAATTATAGGAAAGGATTCAAATATATTAAAAAATAAAAGTAGATCAAAAGGAGAGGTATGATTATTTTCATTTCCTGTTAAAAACTTTGAAAATGTTTCACTGTTGGCTGAAAAAGTAAAATAAAAATTAAGGTTAGGTGTCTGTCCCTCATATAAAACTTATCCTCACTCTCAATGCTCAACTACTTCTTTTAGTTTTTTCTCTTTTTTTCTTCAAGTGAACTTAGGGCCAGTTTAAAGTGAAAATCTGACTTCTTGGGCCTCCCTGGTGGCGCAGTGGTTGAGAGTCCGCCTGCCGATGCAGGGGATACGGGTTTGTGCCCCGGTCCGGGAGGATCCCACATGCCGCGGGGCGGCTGAGCCCGTGAGCCATGGCCGCTGAGCTTGCGCGTCCGGCAACGGGAGAGGCCACGACGGTGAGAGGCCCACATATCGCAAAAAAAAAAAAAAAAAAAAAAAAATCTGACTTCTTAGTGAATGTATCTTTGCCACTCTGCCTCCACCTTGTATGGAAGAACTGTTCAGGGGATGCCAGAGTTCTTAAGTGTCATCTGCTTTGCCCTCTCCTTCCTGCCGGCAAGAGTAGGCAGTTATGACCCGAGGTCTGGATGTCACACCCATAGAGATCTTCCATCTCAGAAAGTCTTCATACCAGAGTGGTCTTTTTCTGTCTATTTTATGGGGCCTATCTCTATAGTCATTTCTGTACTTACAGTTATACTATGTTCCTTTCAACACCTGCTGAAGCACTTTATAGAGACTCAGACTCAAGCAAATGACCTACATAGCAAGTCTATGAAAAGCAGGGTATCACATTTCCAATTCTGTAACTATTATCTGTTCATCTCTTTTTTGAAGAATCAGCAAACCTATGTCAAGTTTAGTACATCTAATAACATCATCATATCATTGCCTGTAGGTTTCCTCCTACATGCCACAAACCAAAAACAACTTTTTCATTTTTATAATTACTTCAAGTATGTGCTTGAGTGTGTTTATATGTGTTTTATATGTCTACCTTTAGCTACCATAGAGTTAATAGTTAATTACTCAGGCATTTGAAGGTAGGAAAGTAGCTGACATTTTTCTACTGAAAAGTATCTAATAATAGTTTAGAATATTTTATAACTGTAAAACGTAAGCCAAACAAACTTTAAAGGTTTTAATGTTCTTTTATTAACTTTCCAGTTAACAAATTAAAATAGTTTCATAATAAAGCTTTCATCACATTGAAATAAAGGAAAACAAAGAGATAAACCATGTGATTATAAACACATCAGTTCATAAAAGATATAATTTTAACAATAAGCAAACTAATATGGAACTTTATATTTTTAATATAACTTTAATTATATGTTTTACATGAATACATTCTCACAGATAATTCAAACACTACCAATAAGGGTATTCTATACCACTGATTTTGTATTTAAAACACACATACATACACACACACACACACACACACACACACACACACAAGATGTGCTGACCAATATGGTAGCCACTAGCTATATGTGGCTATTAACTACTTGAAATGTGGCTAATTTGAGTTGAGATGTGCTGCAAGTGTAAACTACATACTGGATTGTAATGACATAGTATAAAAAATGTAAAATATCTCAGTTTTCATATTGATTACATATTGAAATAATATTTTTGATATATTGGATTAAATAATTATTAAAATTTAATTTCATCCGTTTCCTTTACTTTTTAAAATGTACCTACTAAAATATTTTATAATTGTGCATTCTATTTCTATTGGACAGCACTATATACATGTATAGGTATGTATGTATATATAGTATACATACATACATATATACATGCATATGTATATATATACACACATATATGCATATATGTGTGGATTTTTAAAAATTTATTTATTTTTGGCTGCATTGGGTCTTCATTGCTGTGAGCGGGCTTTCTCTAGTTGCAGTGAGCGGGGGCTACTCTTCTTTGCAGTGCGTGGGCTTCTCATTGCAGAGGCTTCTCTTGTTGCGGAGCTCGGGCTCTCGGCACACAGGCTTCAGTAGTTGTGGCACGTGAGCTCAGTAGTTGTGGCTCACAGGCTCTAGAGCGCAGGCTCAGTAGTTGTGGCGCATGGGCTTAGCTGCTCCGCGGCATGTGGGATCTTCCCGGACCAGGGCTTTAACCTGTGTCCCCTGCATTGGCAGGCGGATTCTTAACCACTCCCTCACCAGGGAAGTCCCTATTTGTGGGTAGTTTAAAAGCATAAATGGGATAATATCTTTTCCTGAAACTTGCAGTTTTCACTTAACGTATGTCTTAGAGATTTTTCCTTGTTGGTATATTTAGATTAACCCCATTCTTTTTAAGTACTGCATAGTATTCCTTAGTAGTAAAGCGCTCTAGTTTGTTTCAATTTTCTGCTATTACTGGAACATTTGTTTTCACTTTTCCTTAGGAACATTGTTTCAGGGAATGTCCTTGAACATGACTCTTTGTGTGCATATGGAGACTTTTCTCTAGAATAGATGACTAGAATAGATGTGTGTTTGAAATTTTTGTAAATCCTCCAGATTGTCCTGTTCAAAGGACGTTTTCCTTACAGTTTCATCTTTTTTAAAATCACGTGCCACTTTTTATTTCTAACTGAGGTAAGATATATATAACAGAAAATTTATCATTTTAACTATTTTTTAAGTGTACAGTTCAGTGGCATTCACACTGTTGTATAACCATCTCCAGAACATTTTTCATCTTCCCAAACTGAAATTCCATACTAATTAAACAGTAACTCCCCATCTCTCTCCTCAGCCCCTGGCAACCACCATCCTACTTTCTGTCTCTATGAATTTGACTACTCTAGGTGCTTCATATAAGTGGAATCATACACTAGTTGTTCTTTTGTGACTGGCTTATTCCACTTAGCATAATGTCTTCAAGGTTCATCCATGTTGTAGCATGAGTCAGAATTTCCCTCCTTTTTAAGACTAGATAATATTCCATTGTATGTATATACCACATTTTGTTTACCCAATCATCTATCTATGGACATTTAGGTTGCTTCCACTTTTTGGCTATTGTGAATTATGCTGCTATTAACATGAGTGTAGAAATATCTGTTCAAATTTATGCTTTCAGTTCTTTCGGGTGTATACCTAGAAGTGAAATTGTTGGATCATATGGTAATTCTATTTTTAATTTTATGAGGAACTGCCATATTGTTTTCCATAGCCGCTGCACCATTTTACATTCCCATCAGCAATGCACAACGGTTCCAGTTTCTCCACATCATCTCCATTACTTGTTATTTTCTAGTTTTTGTTTGTTTGTTTGTTTGTTTTAACTAATAGCCTTCCTAATGGGTGTGAAGTGATATTTCACTGTGGTTTTGATTTGCATTTCCCTAATGATTAGTGAGGCTGAGGATCTTTTCATTTGGTTGTTGACCACTTCTGTATCTTCTTTGGAGAAATGCCTCTTGAGGTCTTTTGCCCACTTTTTAATCAGGTTGTTTGTTTTGTTGCTGTTGAATTGTAGTACTTTATATATTATGGATATTAATCTCTTATAAGATATATAATTTGCAAATATTTTCTCTTATTCTATGGATTGTCTATTCCATCTCATTTGTAGTGTCCTTTGATGCACAAAAGTTTTTAATTTCGATGAAGTCAAATTTATCTATTTTTTCTTTTGTTGCTTGTGTTTTTGGTGTTATATCCAAGAAAGTCTTGCCCAATCCAATGTCATGAGGCTCCCCCCTACATTTTATTCTACGAGTTTTATAGTTTTTAGCTCTTATGTTTTGGTCTTTGATCCATTTTGAGGTGGTATAAGGGTCCACCTTCATTCTTTTGCATGTGGATATCCAGGTTTCCCAACACCATTTTTTGAAGACTTTAGTTTCCGCACTGAATCCTCTTGACATCCTTGTCAAAAATCATTTGACCTGGGCTTCCCTGGTGGTGCAGTGGTTAAGAATCCGCATGCCAATGTAGGGGAGACAGGTTCAAGCCCTGGTCTGGGAAGATCCCACATGCCACGGAGCAATTAAGCCCACGCACCACAACTACTGAAGCCTGCGTGCCTAGAGCCCATGCCCTGCAACAAGAGAAGACACCACAATGAGAAGCCCACGCACTGCAACGAAGAGTAGCCCCCACTCGCCGCAACTAGAGAAAGCCCACATGCAGCAACGAAGACCCAACACAGCCAAAAATAAATAAATAAAATAAATTTATTTTTTAAAAAAACTCTATGAGAAACTTTAAAAAGAAAAAACTCATTTGACCATATAGGTGAGGGTTTATTTCTGGGCTCTCTATGCTATTCCTTGGTCTACACGTCTGTCTTTATGCCAGTACCACAGTTTGATCACTGTAGCTTTGTTGTAAATTTTGAAATCTGGAAGTGTGAGGCTTTCAACTTTGTTCTTCTCTTCCAAGGTTGTTTTGGCAATTCAGGGTCCCATGATATTTCATATGAATTTTAGAATGGATTTTTCTATTTCTACAAAAAAAAACGTCATTAGGATTTTGACAGGGATTGTATTGAATCTGTAGATTGCTTCGGGTAGTATTGACATCTTAACGATATTATGTCTTCCAATTTAGGAACACAGGGTAAATTTCCATGGTTTCATCATTTCATACTTGCTTAAAAAGGTTTTTACAGTGCTAAAGCTGTAAACAAAGTTTTCCATATTTTCTTCTGATAAGTTTTTCTACATTTTCTCCTAATGAAGTAGTTTTGCTTTTTACTTTTGGCTCCCTAAGCTATAGCTAGAATATTTTTTTTCCTGGTGTGAGAAACTTTTCCCATTGTGTTGGTACCACTTGAATCATCTACCCTTTCCCTGCTAATTTGAATGCCACTTTTATCATAAATTAAAAACCCATAGATATATAGGTTTTTTTGTTTTTGTTTTTTTTGAGATATATAGGTTTTTATACTTGCTATTCTATTTTACTGTATTGATCCATATGTCTATTCCTATATTACTGCTATTGTGTTTTAATTACTCTACATTTATGTTTTGCTGTCTGGATGGGCAACTCTTTTTCCCCTCATAGTTCCTCTATTTCAGTAATTGAGAGATTTTCCTGTGTATTTTCACTTCTAGACGACTACTAGAATCATCTTAATAAGTTCCAAAAGACATATTATTGGGATACTGATGGGGATTGCATTGGTTTGATAAAATTATCTTGGGAAAATTGTGACATTTTTACAATAACAAGTCTTTGCATTTTGAGGAAAATTTATTTCTAATTTCTGTATTCCTATTATCACCATGGTCCCTAGGAAACTTGTTTGCTTGCATTATATAGATTGCCTCTGTAAAGCAGTTCTGTCCAGTAGAACTTCTGTGACGATGAAAATGTTCTATATCTGTGATGTCTGATATGTGGTTATTTATTCAGCACTTGAACTGAGCACCCACATGTGACTTCTGAACACTTGAAATGTGACTAAAGCAACTGACTAAACTGAATTCTAAATTTTATTTAATTTTGATTAATTTAAATTTAAATGGTCATGTATGGCTAATGGCTACCATAACAGACAGTGCAGCTTTAGGCTATGTGAATAACTATGTAATTGAATACTTTTTTAGGTAGTAGAGGTAGGTAGCAAAAGAATTACTGATGTGAGACACCATGTAAAGCATTGCATAGAGTCTAAAGATCATAATATTAATACAAATGAATTCCTAAAGAACAGAAAACCCTGTCCCAGGTAAAGGACAAATTGTTTACAAATATTAATGCTGTCAGGAAAACTTAATTACAAAAAATGGGCTGTGGGTATTCGCTCAAGAAAGAAAGCTCATATTAGATTAAAGAAACAGGAAAGGCTCTGTGGATGAAATACTTTTAGAGATTGATCTTGAAGGAATTATTCAAAATTTAAGAGAGCAAGTAATAGAAGATTTCTGTATTCTGAAATGTGGAGGAAATAGAGAAGAGGGAAAAGAATGAGGTGTGTTTGGGGAATAACTGTATTAGTTTCCTAGGGCTGCTGTAACAAATTACCACAAATTTAGTGGCTTAAAACATCAGGAATGTTTTCTCTCACTAGAGGCCAGAAGTCCAAAATCAGTGTCACTGGGCTGAAATCAAGCCATACCCCCTCTAAAAGCTCTAGGGGAGAGTCGGTTCTTTGCTTTTTCCAGCAACTGGTGGCTGCTGGCGTTCCTTGGCTTGTGGCCACATCACTCCAGTTTCTACCTTCCAGTCGGTAGTCACACTGTCTTCTGTCAGTGTTCGAATCTCCCTCTGCTTCCCTCTTATAAGAATATATGTGCTTATATGTAGGGTCTGCCTGGATAATCCAGGATAATCTCTTCATCTTAAAATCCTTAATCACATCTGCAAAGACTGTCCCCCCCCCATCCCGTGCCTTTTTTGCCAAATAAGGTAACATTCACAGGCTCCAGGGACTACAACATGCACAATCTTTTGGTGGCCCATTTTTCAGCCTTTCAAACCACAAGGATCCAGTTTGGCTGGAGTAGGGATACCTGTGGCAGTAAAGATGATAACAGCCACCAGTCACTAAATGACTCGCACATATGAGATGTACCAGGTGCTCTATCTGTGCTATTTCATTTACTCATTACAAGAACTCTGTGTAGGCATTAGGAAATGAGAGAGGAATCTAGGGTGACTGTGTTTTCCACCTTTGATGACCGGGAAATGGTGATTAACAGAAATTGAAAAGTCATGAGGAAAAACTGGTTACAAAGGAAAATCAATGAACTCAGTTTTGGCTTTAGTTTGAGGTCCCAGTAGGCTATGTCCAAAAACGGTCAACCGCAGATAGAAGCCCAAGAACCCTACATAGAGTTCTGACAGCCTCTCCTGCAATTTCCTACCTTTGTTTACCCCTTTGGGTTGAAAGCAAATTATAAGGAGCACTAAATTTGAACTCAGGAGACCTGTGTTCAAGACTTCTACTTACTAAATGTGTGAACTGGACAAGTCATTTCACTTCTCTGAGCTTCAGTTTCTAAATCTGTACAAGAGGAATAAAAACCCCCTCCCTGTCCACATAGTTATTGCAAGGAATAAATGACATAACATTTGTGATGTTTTTAGCACAGTCTGTTGTAAGCCATCAAATGTTTGTAAAAAGAAGAGCAAAAATTTTAATATGTCAAGCTTAAATATTTTAATTTGAAGGTGATATATCTTAAAGTTATCTGGATTCTAAGCAATAACTATTAGTTTTGAAAGTCCATTATTGGCTCCTTTCCCATTGTCCATACTTTTATCACATAAGTGTCTTAAGTGCCACCCATGACAATTCACTCCCTTTCTAAACAGATGACCTAAACTCTACTTCATAGAAATAATTAAGGCCATCAGGTATAGATCATTCAACTTCCTGCCCCCCTATTTAAAGATGTATCTGTATATATATCCACTTTTACCACCCTCCTGCAGACCTCAAGTAATAGCCCGTCTTTTATCCAAAGTGAATACACTTTCTACATGTGCTCCTGAGGCAGTGTCTTCCATCCTGAGCTCCAGGTCACATAGTCAGTGCCCTGGTGGACATCTTCATTTGGATATCTCACCTCCAATTCAGAATCTTGAAAACAGAGTCAGTTATTTCTCCATTCATCCTCCCCACCTTGTTTCTACCACCCACCCCCTTAGCTTCCTCTGTTTCCCATCTTTGTCAATGGCAATACCTGGGTAATTCTTGTCATTTTTTACTCCTTTCTTTCTTTTGCCACCTCTATGCCCATTACAATGGATGGCAAAGATATGTTAGGGTTCAGGTTCAGGCCTTCATTCTCTCTCTCCTCGGCCCTCTGCCGCTTTAGCCCTCTCCTGTCTAACCTCACTGCTGCTCTTGTTCTTGCTTGAAGTAGCCTCATTGCTTCTTGTCACACTCCTCCCCAGCTCACCCCTCACAATGCTGCCATAGGGACTTTTCTAAAACAAATCTGCTCTTAGAACCCTTCATCGGCA
>NW_006788040.1:4263744-4266307 GCF_000442215.2 Lipotes vexillifer
CTTCAACGGCATTCCACTATAGTACAAAGTCCAAACTTCGGAGAATGACATTGTCTGACCCAGCCCACCACCCTATGCCCTTCCTGTTAGTCCCACTGAACAATTCCCAATTCTCCAGAAGTATTCTGCTTTATATCTCCATCCCTGTGCTTTTGTCTAGAATGTTCTCTCTGCAAGATCAGTCCCTAATGCCATTTGCCTGGTGAATGTCTGCTCATCTTTCAGTACTTAGTTCAAGTTTCACATCCCCTTTGAAGCCTTGCCAGGCCTCCCCAGGAAGAGCTGATAAGATCTTTTTGGAACCTTTACTGTACCCTATACGTGACTCTATCATTTCATCTGTAGCCAGTTTGTTTCCCCACCATAATCTCTTTAAGGACTTGAAGTATGTCTTGATCAGCTTTGTGTCTTTAGTGCTCAGCACAATGTCTGACACAGAGAAGATGCTCAAAAACATTTGTTGAATAACTGAATTAATTATAGAACTTTAAAGCCATATGATGCCTTAGAAAATATAGAGGAAGGCAGAACCGATATAATAACTTTTAGAGATTAATGGAAATATGTGATTATGACTCTAAGGAGAATACATATTTACCTCCCAAATAGAGATAAACATGGTCCAGAACCCTGGGCATAAACTACAGAAAATCAAGAAAGTAAGTTAATGGGCAAACTCTTCATAAATCTCAGTAAAACATGAGACACTTCCCAACATATCAGAGAGTTCACAGCTCTACTGGAGTTGGAGGTAAGCATTCTCTTTAGGTATTTGGTTTCTTACTGCTCATTCATCTCAATGTTAACACGAGCTCCATTTATGCTAATAGCATTTATTTTATAATTGCTGTTGATCTACCTTTCATTGTACAAAAAAGATAAATGTTAAGGGAAAGGATTCAAAACTAACATCACTATAACTTACAGGGGCACAGACCCTCTCTGAACCATAAATTTCCTTGATCTGGGAACTTCTTTCTAAAGAAAACTGTTTTGCCATACCTGACCTGACAATTTTGAAGTAAGCAAAATTTACTGCACTCTCACCCCAGGCACAGAAGTACTCACTATATTTCCTGGGTGTCTGGGGCTGCCCACCCCTTGGTCCCCCACGCGGATCTACCTCCTAAAGCAAAGCACACTGCCCTGAACTGCTTTTTCTATATTGATACTTATCTGTCTTCTTCCCAAAGCCTGTGAGGCCCTGCTTTCAGCAGGCTGCCACTTAGAGACATTTGATAAGTTAATTTACACTAACATCATATTGAGTAATAATTCCAGGGGAATTTACATTTTTAACAGGAGTGTGTTGGATATATAACACCTCACCCTAAGAGCCAATCTAATGAAGGGACATTTCTCACTGTCCCATATACCTTCCATGTCTTTTTATGCCTTAGTGTCTTTAAACATGCTGAATGAACCTTCCACCTAGAAGGACCTCTCCTATCCACCCCCATCTCCAGTATGGTGAACTCCTACTCATTCTTCAAGACCCAGCTCAACGTCCCTCTTCTGCTAAGGAGCCTTCTCTAAATTCCCCAGGCTGAGCTGGTCACTCCCTCTTGATTTTGATAAAACTCTGCATACTTGCTGTCTCAACTTCTTTAATTTTTTATGCATTCTTCAACGACTTCAAGGTGACTTCTGCCCTGAACAATCCAATGCCCCTAGTAACCTCCATGTGGCTAAATCAAGTAGACATATTTCAGTCCTTATCTTGACCTCTCAGCAACACCTGACGCTACTGACCACCACCCTCATCTCTTTTATTTTCTCTACTCCTTCTTAAAATTCTCTTCTCTTGGCTTTCTTTGTAGGACAGTCTGCTAGACTTCTTTTCTCTCTCTCTTTCTCAACCTTCTTTGTTGGCTCATCTTCCACCTGATCTCTAAATATTGGAGTTCCTTACGGCTATGTCCTGGCCCCTTTCCCTTCTCACGCTCTGATCTCTCAATAAGCAATCTCTTCCACACCCATGGCATTAATTAGCCTCCATATGCTGATGACTCTTAAATTTATGTGTCCAACCCAGACTTTTGTCCTGAGCTCCAGATTTCCACATATAGCTGCCGATTCAATATGTCTACTTGGGGTTTCTCAGGTACTCCAAACACAGCAGGTTCAAAACTCTCATTGTTCTCTGCCTGAGACAACAGTCCCTCCATCCATGAAGTTAGCTAAACCAGAAACTAGGAGTCATTCTTGACCTACCTACCTCAGCTTTACCACTGTATCCAGTTGATCATCCTTCTGACTCTACCTTCTAAATATTTCACTGTTGACTTCTCTCCATCTGCAATGGTATCCAAGTTATTACCTGACTACCACAGTAGCATGACTCATCACCCTGCATCCACTTGATGCCTCCAATACCTTTCTATACAGCAGGCAGAGTGCTCTTTGAAGACAGATTCATTCATTCATTCATTCATTCATTGAAAAAAATGTATTAAGCCCCTTCTAATGTAAGTTGTGACCAATACAGGCATGTCCTTGATCTCTTGGAACTCTATTAACAGCATATGACTGGGGTACCTAACTTACCTGGAATGGGGGTAGG
>NW_006788040.1:4266317-4283674 GCF_000442215.2 Lipotes vexillifer
ATAATTTTTCAGCTGAGATCTGAAGAATGAGTAGGAATTAATTAGGCAAAAAGAGGGCTGGTGTAGGGGAAAGAGCTTTTCCAACAGAAGGAATATCATGTGCAAAGGTCCAGAATCAAGACGAAGCAAGGTATGAGAAAACTGAGAGGGCAGAGAGTGAGAGGAAGAGTAGAGGAGATGAGGCTGGTACTGCTGGGCACAGCCAGGCCCTGAGGGGGGGTGGCTGTAATTGGGAGGTATTCGGGGGGTAGGAGCCCCCTCAAATGGCCCATCACAGTGGATGAGTGTGGGAGTGGGAGTGGGAGCAATTTTCTAAGGAATGACTGCAGAGATTTCATCAGGGTTTTATAGCCAATCTGTGACCCCTCTCCTTCCCTAGAAGTGTAAAGAACCAGTGATGGTGTATGAAAAGCCAAGGCAGGAACTTTGGACTTTGTCCTAAAAGTAGTGAGATGCCATTGGAAATCATTAAGCCAAAATGTAACATGGCCAGATTGTAAAATCTGCAGGGCAGGGATTTTTTTTTTTTTTTTTTCCTGTACACGGGCCTCTCACTGCTCTGACCTCTCCCGTTGCGGAGCACAGGCTCCGGACGCACAGGCTCCGGACGCACAGGCTCAGCGGCCATGGCTCACGGGCCCAGCCGCTCCACGGCATGTGGGATCCTCCCGGACCGGGGCACGAACCCGCGTCCCCTGAAGCGGTGGGTGGACTCCCAACCACTGCGCCACCAGGGAAGCCCAACAGGGCAGGGATTTTTATCTCATTTTTTCACTAATGTGCCCCAAGCACCTCGAACAATACCATGCACAGAGCTGGCCAATCATTAATAATTGTTGAATGAAGGAATGAATGTCTATTATGTTGTATTGCATTATATTGCAATCATGTGCTTAATGTCTCTCCCTTATAAGACTCAATCCTTGAAAACAACTGTGTCTTATTCATTTTTATATTACTAGAGACATGGTATTTGTGCCCAGCACTGTGCACATTCATTCATTCAGCCAGTAATTTAAGAGCACCTACCAGATGCCAGAAACTGGGAATACAAAAATGACTAAGATATTGTCACTAACCTCAAAGGGTTTATACTCTGGATGAGAAGACTGGTAAGTAGGCCTGATAATACCATGTAGTAAATGTTACAAAAGGGGTAAGAACAGAGCACAGCCAGGGTGTCAGGGAGGCCAAGAGACAGAAGAAACTCCAGGGCGGACCCTGCACCCAGTGATGAAGAAGAAGCAGAGCATGGGAGTGGGCACCAAAGACAAAGTCCAGAGGGGAGTGAGCAGGGCCCATTTGAGAACTGCAAGTGGCCAAGGAAGTCTGCAGCAAGATGAAACTGCAGAGATGGGCCAGGACCATAAAGAGTCTGGACTTTAGCCTGAGAACAATGCGAAGTCATTAATGGATGGATGGCGAATCAGTAGAGCTATGTGGTCAGATTTAATAAAAGACTAATTAGGCTCCAGCCTGGAGAATGGATTGGAGAAGCAGTAATAGGAGGAGTCTGAGACCCAGTAATTGGGAGAGATGATATTGGCCTGGGCTAAAGCAGAGGCAGTGACAATAGATAAAAATGGATGGATTCGAAAGATATTAAGGAGGTAGGATCAACTGGAATTAGTGATTAGTTAGATGTTAGATATTAAGGTGAGGATGATGGAGTAGCCATGGACGACTCCCAGGTTTCTGTTTCATTTTTTAACATCTTTATTAGAGTATAATTGCTTTACAGTGGTGTGTTAGTTTCTGCTTTATAACAAAGTGAATCAGCTATACATATACATATATCCCCATATCTCCTCCCTCTTGTGTCTCCCTCCCACACTCCATATCCCACCCCTCTATGTGGTCACAAAGCACCGAGCTGATCTCCCTGTGCTATGTGGCTGTTTCCCACTAGCTAGCTATTTTACATTTGGTAGTATATATAAGTCCATGTCACTATTGTCTTTCTGGTGGGCAGGACTGCGTCCGGTGGTGTGTTTTGGGGTGTCTGTGACCTTATTATGATTTTAGGCAGCCTCTCTGCTAATGGGTGGGGTTGTGTTCCTGTCTTGCTAGTTGTTTGGCATAGGGTGTCCAGCACTGTAGCTTGCTGGTTGTTGAGTGGAGCTGGGTCTTAACGTTGAGATGGAGATCTCTGGGAGAGCTTTCGCTGTTTGATATTACATGGAGCTGGAAGGTCTCTGGTGGACCAATGTCCTGAACTCGGCTCTCCCACCTCAGAGGCACAGGCCTGACACCCGGCCAGAGTACCAAGACCCTGTCAGCCACATGGACAGGTACGTGGAGAGTTTCTTGCCTTTTGGGAAGTCTGAGGTCTTCTGCCAGCGTTCAGTAGGTGTTCTGTAGGAGTTGTTCCACATGTAGATGTATTTCTGATGTATTTGTGGGGAGGAAGGTGATCTCCACGTCTTACTCCTCCGCCATCTTGAAGGTCTCCCTCAACTCTCAGGTTTTTAACTTGGACACCTCCAGGGGAGTGCTTGCCTGGGTGGCTTTGGCATCAAAGGTGCAAACTCAGCCAGTTAGAACACACCTGAAAAATGTTTCTCAAAAAAATGTTGCTTTCTATGGATAAATTTGTTGGTTTATATAGTTCAGAATATAGACTATTGATCTATGTTAGGAAGTATCCCCTGACTGATCACACTCTTGCTTTCGAACCCACTAGTTTTCTATAAACCAGTGAGACTTCCCAGACCTCACTGGTTGCCTTGAGATTGTATACATTATTAAAGATGTTCTGATGAACTCACTGTAATAAAATTACAGCTCTGAAACTTGTAATAAAACTCTGGTTTACTTTTGAGCAAAGAAGAAAAAGAGAAAAACACTATTAAACCATCAGACCAACTTGTACACCCATCTTGTTTTCTTCCCAGTGTATCCAGACTTGATAGAAGTGAAGTGAGGATAATTTCATTTGAATAGAAAGCATGCCCAAGCAACATTTTTTAAAAAGCTGAATTTTACCAAGTACTTTTTCTTACAGCTACACTGTAAAAAATTCATCTCCTAGATGCAGAAGTTGGTTTTTGTGCTTTGGGTTTTTATGTTGCTATTTCCTTTCCTTTAGAGCAGAGCATTTCAAACTTTGCATATCTAAGCAAACCAGTTACTTGAAAAGCAGCTCTACTTATATTCTCAGAGTTTTACTGCTCTATATAGTCAATGTCTTGGTTTAAGCCATAGGGAATTTGTGGTTTCTGAGATCAGAAATTCAACTACTTTCTAAAATGAAAAGTTAGACCCAATTTTTAGACCCAATCTTTGGTTCTAAATGGTACTTAAATGCTTTAATGACATTTCCACTATTTTGTAGTAAAAACATGTCAATAATAATAACCTGTATCTATAACAAAATAAAAAAAGAATAATGTTGGAACCTCTACTAGATATTCTAAGTCTTGCTTAAAAATATATATCTTATTCCATTTTCCTCCAAAGAAAGAACAGAGAACATGGAAAAACCTTTCCTCCCATCTAGTGGCTGGAAAATATAAAAATGCCCTCCATGTGTTTCTTGGAATTCCAGGCATTAGGGATTGTCTGACATCTGGTTGTTCACTCAGTTAAGCAAATATAAATTCTAAAATCTTTACCAAAGCTGAGCCCAATGGAGAAATATATGTCTATGATGATTCACTAATCAACTTGTCTTTAATCAATAACATATAAGTCTCATCCAGAAGAAAGAAGGGCCATGGTCCTTCCTAATTCATTAATCTGAACCTACGATTAAAATAATAATAATAAGGCTGTATGTTTCTGCTAACTGAAAAGGGACTTCAATTCTATTTGCCTCTAAACAGCCAGTGCCCTAGATCTCTCCTGACCCTTAATTGCCCCTTGTTGGCCCCACACCTTGACAACTCTTCTCTCAAGAGCTGGATGTGCTGAATTCACTAAAGAGAGCCAAGAAATTGTCCCCGAAACTGGCTGCATCCAGGGGCCTCAGCTCCTGAAACTTTGAATTCCAGACTCTGATACTGGCAGCAGGGCCTCTGTGCAGGGCTAAACCAGCCCACAGGAAAGCAGGTTTAGATTGGTTATGCAGCAAGAGGGATTAATGCTTGGTCTACCTGTCTTGTATATGCCTTGTGCAGACGTCAAAATCTCTGCTGAATTGTGCCTCTCTCTGGTGATTCTCACAGATTCAAAGAATGAATTTTGTGTACAGTCAGCAAAGTTCTGAGAGCTCCAGGAAGAAGAGGAAGGTCAGCCAACCAGTGAAAGTCTTCATCCCTGACAGAAAATGAAAGTTAGATGCCTTTGCTACTTTTATTCTAAAATAAGTTTATTTTGCAACAAATATGCATGAAGTGTCTTAGTAGGAAAGTAAGTTCCTATCACCAAAACCTTTTACTAAATTTGTTGCTCAACTTTTTGAGTCAGTTTACTAAGTGCTAAATTACTGGGTAGGACATGGGTTCACTTTGCCACAAGGAAACAAGGTCACCAGGGCTGCTTTGGGACAGCATTACTTCAAGGCTGAGTTAGAGATGAGACACCCTTTATATTTGTAAAAGAACCACAGCAGCTATTTTGAAAAGAAATAAGCTGTTGTTCTCAAAGGAAAGAGGGTTTTCTTTGCATAATTAAACTTCCCAGGTACTTAGACTACTGGGAAACGTTTTAACTTGTTGTAACCTGTGTGCTAGAGTCCCTCTTTAGCTTTATTAAAATTCCCACAAAATTGCATAGCATGTGTGTGGTGGTGCTTATCCAGGTGTGATTTTTGTGTTAACTTCAATCACGAGGTGGATCAGCTAAGTGTTGGACCAAAACGTACTCTCCCTATAGAGTTCCTCAAAGCTGGTCCTCCACCCTGTTCTGTTGGCCAGCCCGAGACAGGACTAGGCTGCAGTGCAGGAGCCTGGCTCCCTTCTGAAGGCCCATGTTAAATACTTCCCCCAAAACTTCAGTTTATCAGTCTGTAACCTGCAGATGATGCTACTAGTCCTCTCCTTATTCTGGAAGAATTTTGATAGACTTAATGATTAGTATCAGATGAATAATAAATGACGAAGTGTTATTTTTATTATTTATATAACATGAAATTTAATAATTTTGTTTAAATGGATAGGACCAATAAGTTAAATGTTATAAGTGTGTGTGCTTTCTGGTTAAACAAAGCCAAAATACGAGGTATTTTTTGGCTCATCTTTTTTTCTTCATTCAGATCTGTGTAGAAAGGACATCAGTACCTGGAGTGCTTGTTAAAATACAGATTACTAGGCCTGCCTCATTTCTACTAATCAAAATCTCAAGGGGTGGGCCCTATGGAAAACTCCCTGGGTTCTAATGCACACAAAAGGTTGAGAACCCAGGGCCCCTGATCCAGGCTAAAAGGAGAATCCCTGGGGCTAGACATGCACTTTAGCCAGCAGAAGGCTGTGGGTTGTAACAGAGAAAAATCTGAGGGATCCTGCCTGTCCAGCACTACCTTTTGTGAGACTCTCATCCATTTCTGATTGCCCACAGGCAGCCTCCAAACTGGAGTCTTGAATTGGCCTGTAGCACTGGGGTCTGCCAGAGAGGAGCATTTTCCCTTCTCCCAGCATGTTAAGTATACTCACATAAGCTCACTCTGCCACTAAAAGGAGGATGAGGGGGAAGATATTGGGTTTATTATATCCTTGATAGAATTGTAGCCTGAGTCACCACAATTTCTTTTAAGAGAATCATATAAAGAGATTAGCTGTCTAGTAGAAGGATTAGGTTTATTTTGTGTCTCTCCAGAGCGTAGATCCAAGACCAAATTGGTGAAAGCTACAGGAGGTCATTTGGACTCAGTATAAGGAGGAACTTTGTAACTCCACAGGTTGTCAAAAATTTGAAACAGCCTGCCTTGTGAGGCAGTGATCCTACCCGCCCCCCAAGCGTTTGAACACAAAGAAGCTTCATATATACTATAGGAGGCTTTGACTCTCAGAGCAAATTAGTTATGGGGAGTAATTAGTCAATCTGGATCTCAGAAAGAATCATTTTGTTTGAAAGAGGAATTTAGCTCTTAATCGATATTTATAATATTCATAAACTTAGCCTAAGGTGGCAGGTCCTTTAAGTCTAGAATCTGAATCTGTTTAGATATTTTTTTAGTGAGTTTACTGTCTCTATTAACACCCCCCCTCCCACAATGGATGCTAATAGGTGGAATGTGTATGTCTGATGCAGTATGTGTGAGGCAGCAGAGAGAAGTTGCTGGGCCTGTGCCCTGGGCTGGGCACACAAAGAAAGAGATCTGCTATCAAGAGGATCTGAGAACTAAGAAAACGTGAACTAGCTGATTTTACACAGCAGAGTTCATATGTGCAACCAGCTATCAAGATTGGAGGCTGTTCAGTGCTATTTACTGGATGATTTATTGGGATGGGAAAAAAAAAAGAACCTCTTTTCTAGTCTATTCATTTCTGTCCTTAATAATAATGGAATGAGTAAACATAAGTTCATCAAGGAGCTGGAACTTCAGGGAAAAGAAGGAAGACTTAGACCCCAAGCTGGGGAGCCTAAGCTTTGGCACACTAGCCATTCCCTCACCCTGCTGGTGCCTGGGTTATCAGTGTGCTTATAAAAATCAGCTGCAGATAGCTTGGAAACTGGGACATTGTTAAATTAACATTTTTGCAGGGGAAGTTTGGCTGTCTGGGGTTTTTCTGTCTTTACAGAAAATTGGTCTAGCTGGAAAGAGACAGATTGGGTTCGTGATTGCCACTAGCCTTTGAAGCCAGGCACCAAAACCACACCTTCATTTCCCTTCTTGTAGGTCCCTATGGTATCTGGGTTCTTTCATTTTCCAGCTCACCTCTACCAGGAAGACACTGGACATGTTCATCAGTGTCAGTTACATTCACACAAGTTCAAAGTTGTGTATATGTTTTTTAAAATAACACTAACCATTAGAGCCAGTTTTCAGTGTGTCTTAAAATTGTCAATTCATGGTTTCAAGCCCAACAGTACTGGATCTTGAGAGATTTCCACAGATTCTTATAGTAAAAATAATTCTCAGTTGTAATCATCATCGGTCAGAAGGAAGACCCAGGTGATAAAATGAGAGTTAACACACCGTGCTTTTAAGAGTTAAAGCAAGGTCCTCCCACCGTATGAGTCTAGATTCCGAACAAGCGAAGAAATGCCTTTGTCCCAAATATATTCTCTTTAGAAATTATTAGTATATATATATTTTTAAAAAGGTAATATTTTCAATGTGATTGTGTGTTTGTATAATGAGGCCCTGGCTGAGACTTGCTATGCAGTTTGCAAGTTTCTGTAGAGGAGGAGGGCCTTAATTAATGGGCTCTTTGGTTTTGCAATGGTAAAGCCAAGATCCTATCCAGAAATGGAGAGACATGAGGTGCTAATCAGCTCACATCACTTCCCCTTGGGTGACTACATCTCTGCAAATAGGGTCTACCTTCTGGGAGTGTCAAAGTTGTTGAGACTGACTCTGGAGGTGGTGGGCTCACAGTGGGGAAGGTGGAGGGTAAACTGATCACTGCAACCTGGCTGGAAGTTGCCGTGAGATTTGCTCAGTAGGGGACCCTGGGAACAAGTCTCACTAAACAGTCTCGTCTGGTCTCAACTGTGCCATGAGGTTCAGAAGTACAAGGGTTTCCCCGTGGCAGGAGTGGTGAGGCAGGCAGATTCAGAGAGCCAAAAACATCTAAGACGGACTGGTGGAGCACAGACCATTCCTTGGGGATTCAAATAGTTAGGGACCTGGTATAGGAGTGGGGTTCGTTACTTGTGTACCGCAGGACTCCTGAAGGCTGGAGGAGTCTGGGGCATCTGGATTCCATCTGGATAATTACTAATCGGCTCTAGGGTAAGGAGGCAAATTTAGGTTTTCATCTTTCTGTGAGCAAGGTAGTTAAGGAAAAGGCTAGGGTGCTGGCTGCAGAACATGGTTGCCGTTTTCTAGACAGGTTATTTCCCTGCTCTAGCCCTCGGATTACTCAATCTATAACATGTGGATAATAGCGGTACCTACCTAGTGACACAGTTGTGAGGATTAAGCCAGGCAATTCAAGCTAAGTGCCCAGCGTGCATATAGTCGGTGCTCAACAGGTGTTCATCACTTTTGGTATTTTTTAGCTCTTGGCACGTCCCCTTCCTTAGTCTCAGGAGCTCAGAGTTCCTGTGCTGCTTTTTGCCTACCCCAAGATCCTGCATGGACACCTCTCCAAGCCTGGGCTGGCACCTGAACCATGCTCCCAACTGCTTCTGTTCTCAGCACCCTCCCCACTCCTTTCCCTCAAGACAGTTTGATGGAAGGGAAGCATCAGATTAAGCTTAATGCGCTGCCCTCCCACATGTGCACTTTAAAACAAAAGCTTGTTTATAAGAAAACTGAATCTCACATAGGGAATGAGATATGAGAAGAGACTGAATAAACAGGGAAGAAGAAAGTCTAAGGAGAACTTCATAGCTGTCTTCAAATATATGTGAGGCTGTCTGGAAATGCAGGAACCAGATACAATCTGCGTTGTTCCAAAGACAGAACACACAGACCCAGGAGGAAGAAGTGGCAGGGAGGAAGGTTTGGGCTCAACGTTTTGAAGACTTTCTCCCCCATGCAAGGTGCCTGGCACATGGATTTTAATGTTTTCGTCAGCCATTAGAGCTGCCCATGACTGCTTCTTTTTTTTTTTTTTTTTTTTTGAATGAGTGAATGAGTTTTATATGGAATTTTGATTTTTTTGGAAATTTTAAAAAATTCTTTTTGTCTATTTTTATTTATTTTTATTTAGTTAGTTTTTTTAAAGAAGATATTGGGGGTAGGAGTTTATTAATTAACTAATTTATTTTTGCTCTGTTGGGTCTTCGCTTCTGTGCGAGGGCCTTCTCCAGTTGTGGCAAGCAGGGGCCACTCCTCATCGCAGTGCGCGGGCCTCTCACTATCGCGGCCTCTCTTGTTGCGGAGCACAGGCTCTAGACATGCAGGATCAGTAGTTGTGGCTCACGGGCCTAGTTGCTCCGCAGCATGTGGGATCCTCCCAGACCAGGGCTTGAACCCGTGTCCCCTGCATCAGCAGGCAGATTCTCAACCACTGTGCCACCAGGGAAGCCCTATTTTTATTTTTACAGTTTGATGATTTATCACAGAGCAAACACCTAAGTATCTACCACTCATTCAAGAAATAGATCATTGAATTCCCTGGAGGTCCAGTGGTTAGGACTTGGCGCTTTCAGCTGTGGCTCGGGTTCAATCCCTGGTCAGGGAACTAAGATCCCACAAGCCGCGCGGTGCAACCAAAAAAAAAACATCATTGCCAGCATTCCAGAAATTGCCTTTGTACCTCTAGCAAAGGGCTACTCCTCTCTTCCCCATAAAAGTAACCACTATTCTTTGACTTTTTTATCCGTGACTGCTTCTGACTGTAATGAGTTCCCCATCACTAGAGGTGTTCAAGCCGAGTTGTCCAGGATGTTGCTCTATGGATAAGAATTGAATCAAATGAATATTGAGGTCTCTTCTAGGTGTAAAATTCTATGATACTGTTATTAAAGGTAGAATTTCAACAGAGAGATTTTGGGAGCAAAGCAACATTTTATAAATCCTTTTCCGAAAAGGCAATAGAATGAAGTTGTTAAAGCTGAGGGTTCTGGAGTTAGACATTGCCTGGGTTCAAATCCTGGTCATCCTACTTACTAGCTGTGTGACTCTGGGCAAGTTTTTTGCTCTCTCTGTACTTCAGTTTCCCCATCTGCAAAATGCGGTCCATAATAGTGTCTCTATCGCAGTTATCGTGAGAACTAAGTGAGTTAATATAGGTAAAGCACTTTGAAGAATGCCTGGCACAAAGAGAGTTAATGCTCAATACATGTTAGTTACAAGGTATTATCTGATACCCTTGCTACTCTGCAGCTTTTTACGTCTTTTCAGTATGTGGAAGGAAGTCCCTTCTACCATAATTGACCCTGACCTTGTTTTTCCCTAAATCATATGCCAGCCATGGCCACTGTAATTAACCAGTGCACTGTCTATCTCCTGTAAGCAAGCTTTCAAGCTAAACAAGCAGGCAGAGCCTGTGACGCACAGTTTTTGAAGGATCCTGCTGATGAAACTCAATCACGGCCGTGGACACCTTAACCCTGATACATGCCTGGCAAGTGGTGGATGCCCAGTAAATACTTGTTGAATGAATAGATGAACTTGGCAGGGTTCTTATTATTTCCTACATTTTATTTATTTATTTTTGATTCGGTAATTTCATTCACATGACTTAAAATTCAAAAGGAACTAAAGGCTATAGAGTGAAACACATCCCTCCCGCCCTGTCCCCAGTTTTCCTCCCCATAGATGACTAAGGTAACCACTTTCTCATATGTCTTTCTAGAGTTATTTTAGGCATAAATAAGTAAACATACTAGCATACACACGTTGGTTTCTTTCCCTCCTTTTTAAACAAACAGCCACATACACTGTTCCAGGTACGTTTACTGATGTGGTCACAGAAGTGGGGGTGAGCATGGGCGCACTAAGGAGGAATTAGAGAAGAAAAAGCTCAGAGACAGAAAATCAACCAGGCAACTCTTGATCAATCTGCATCAACCCAGATGTAAAGTGATCAGAGCCTGGGCTAGTATATTAAAGGGGGTAATCAGGGAAAGAATTGTTTGAGTGGGTTTTTTTTTTTTAAGTTTTACACCAGGGTAACTGCCACCACAATCAAGATATAGAGCGTTTCTGTCACCCCCAGAAGTTCCTTCATGTTCCTTTGTAGCTGTGCCCCTCCCTGGGCCCACATACCCACTCCTCTGCTTTGTCAGAGTTTTTCAGCTTCTGTGTTTCAGGCCTACGTGGTGTGGTGGGACCTCCACTCGACAGAGCTAATCATAGTATTAGTCAACATCAGTGGCACTTCCTCTGGGCTGGGCGTTCTACTAAGCACCCACTCGTGCTCATCCGTTTAATCCCTTCCACACCAAAGGAGGCAGGTCCTGCTGTTATCTCGATTTCTGATGAGACATCTAAGATACAGAGAAGTGAAATCACTTGCCCAAGGTCACACAGCTAGGAGAGCCAGAATTTTGAACCCAAAGCAATGTGAAACTAATCAAGAAAATACTCAAACTCCAACAGAAAGACTTCATTACTATTTAACCAGAGCAAGGGAAGGGGGTAAGAATCCTTCGCAGGTTAATATAGAATGGATTTGTCCAGCAGTCTTCAAGTGTGCTTTAAATGGCTGGTAGCCTTTCTTCATGGGCATTAGTCAGTCAGCAGGCAGAGTTTCATTCCCTGGCCTTCAATGTGCACACCCGCCACACCGCTTTCTCCTAAGAAATTACAACATTCAGAACTATCTCTATATGGTAGAGAACTGGTGTGGTCAGGGTATTACTGAGAAGACAACTATCTCTGCCTATCTATGGGTCCAAGAATATGCATGTCATTCTGAAACCACAAGGAACGTGGTTAAGTCCCCTGGTCACATCTCTCAACAAAGATTTATCTGTTTCGCTGTTGCCTCCAAAGAGCTTTCCTCCTGGACTAAGATGTTAATTCACGGTGATGTCTACTAATGGGCCTTCCCTAAAGAGGCACCTATTAAAGGAATTAATTACATTGAAGGTTCAGAAAACTTCCCAGCATAATGAAATGGCTCCCCAGCTGTAATAGCCTGAGAAAGAAACCACCGATCTAAATCCTGAGACAAGTTCCTATAAAGTGAGAGGCAAGTTTGCTCAGGTAACTACAGACCCTAGGAGAAACAAGATAGTGAAAATGTTAACAATGAAACCAATTTTCACTCACTGATGGGGTTTTATTAAATATAGATCATATTTTTCCAAAAATTTCAAGTTCTTTATTACCGCCTCTTATATGAGACCTATGTTTGCCACTTATTAATACTACCAATTAACATTAAAATGCAATTTTAATTTTTTTTTAATAAGAAAATAGTTCCCTCCAGTCAACATAGAATAAAAGATAATGGACTTAGGATGGATTATGTGGCACTCAAATTCAAGGGAAGGTGGTAGAATTATCCTTTCTGGAAGTCTAGATTGGTTTCAATGCAGTGTTGCCTAAAGCCTGGGGAGTAGATTAGATGACTTTCTGGTCTCTTATTCCTCTGTATGGCCTGCTTTTACACTGTCCAAATCTCCAGAAATGACAATAGCAGAAGAAAAAGATAATGGCAGAAGATTAACTGTAGTGCTAGGGATTGTGCTAGTTACTGATAAACCACCAATTTGTTGGTTTCTAGGTAGACTGAGGAGGGTAGCATAATGTGGAGAACTGACTAGCAATTTGGCAAAATCTGGGTTATAATCTTAATCTTGGTTCTCCCTTTATTTCTGGACAAGTCATTTATCTCCTCTCTTCTTCTGTTTCATTAGCTGCAAAATGCAGATGGTGACCCACCTAGGGTTTTTAACAGCCAGGAGGTAGATGCAAGGGGTGGTGACAGCCCACGCTAAATCTGGCCTTGTGCCTGGAATCCCTCTGCCTGGGCTCTGGGGTAGTTTGGAGAAGGAAAGGAGAGCTCCCTTGGGGGCCCAGCCCATTCACCACTGTTTCTAGAGAAAGCCTGATCCCCAGGAGCCAGGGGAGACCATACCAGTCCTCTGGCCCCTCCTCCAGACATTAAGGTTACTGTTGAGCAAAAGTGAGACTTATCTGAACCTAGTCTACCATCAACTATAACATGGGCTTCACTTGGAATGAACTCAGCCTTAAGGTTGGGGCCCAGGGGAAAGGTTTTTTTAAATTATTATTAACGAAACTCATTTACAATTAAGGTATACATAGAACAGTCATTTACATGCTATAAACTCTTTAGGAGATTATGGTGGTGATACACTATGTAAACTGACTTTGAAAAGTTACAGAGGTTGCAAGATGATTAAACACCTTTCACTCTCCTGCTATTGTTTGGATTTTAAGTGTTTCTTAGAATGGGCAAGTGACATAAAATCTAACCTACTTCTAGCTAAAAGTCTAACAGTTCTGATGGAAACTGTTAAACCAATTCTGCAACCAAAAGACAAACGGCTTAAAACTGCCAGGTATCAGTATTATTGTAATATTCCCTTTAACAAAAACTTATAACTGAAATTTATAGGTAAGAATTTACAGTAAGCAGCAGGTACTTGGAAACTTGTCAGTTAAGGTTTCCCATTAGAGAACTTCTGCTGTAAGCTTTTTAAGCCTCTAAAGTCAGAAGAAAGAAAAAAGAACTTTCACAATTAGTTTCTAAGGAAATTATATAAAAGTCATAATAACTAAGAGAAAAGTTTTAGACTCATTTCCAATAGGACATGACCTCCTAAAGAAAAACACATTTTTTTTTTTTCGGAGAAGGCTGTATATAAATAACAATCAAAATCTATAATCTTGATATATTTCTAAAGAAAACAGTTAACTAAATCTCTTTAAAGTGATTTTATTTCCTGCTGCTCCCCCAACCTCCTCAAAATTGAGAATACAACAAATATTTGCATAGGTTTATTATTCACATTTAATCATGAATAATTCACTTTGTACAGACAGCTGGGTAAACAAGAGATTTGGAGTTTCCTTCTTCTAGAATATTTTTCCCTTGGCTGAAAGGAAACAGCATCAGTGTGGTTTTATATGGTTTTCAGTGCCATCCTGTCCTCCCTCCCTCGAGCAGGAGGCATCCCCTCTTTTATGCTTTTTTTTCCCCATTTCTTTCTTTCTGTCAGTTATTGGGCTACACCTCACAAACACATTTTTTTTTTAAATTATGGAATGAAAAACGAGCTCCACCACTCAGTACTTTGGTCTGCAAGACAACATCAAGTATATGTTCACGGACCTGCTTTTGTGTAGATACTCTCACAGTGTTGGGAAAAGATCCTTCTGAGCTCATCCTGCCTCATCATTAGATCCTTCACCTTCTATCACTCATTAACAATTTCACAATTATTTGACTATCTACCACAAAGCCGGCTCTCATTTCTCTCTTCTCCTCCCGGGCCTACGTGAGGAAGTGAAGCACGCATCGCTGCACACAGGTTCATCCAGGGCATTTCAACCTGGGCAAGGGGGTATAATTTACCAAAGGTCAAGGATCCTTCCAGTTCTGTGAACGTCACCAACCAAACTGTGATAGTATAACTTGTGGTTTAGAAGAGAATTAGGCTTGCTGTATGTAATTCAGTTATGACCAAATTGGGGGTGGGGGTGGAGGGAGGTCACAGTATACCCTTGAGAAATCCCTGCTCTTTGTCATGACCTGGCAAATTAAGAATTTTGGCCACCCAACAAATGCCATGCGTCCACCCTAACTGCATTAGTTGAGCACAAAACATGGGCATAGGGATGTACGTATCCTCTCTTCAGCAACACGTATCATAAAATATGAATGCCATAGAAGTATGGCCAAGAGCATTCCAGAGAAAATTAACCACGATTTGAGTTAATTAAAAATTATTGTTTTCTTCATTTAACAAAAGTGCTTACCATGTGCTAGACATTTTCTAAGCACTTTACACACATAAACTCTTTAATTCTTGTTTTGTTTTTTTTTTCTTTAATTCTTACAACAACCCTATGAAATAAGTACAATCCTTATCCCCATTTTACAGATCAGGAAAATGAAGCACAGAGAAATCAATCAAGTCATTTGCTTAATGTCACCACAGGAAGTGGTAGGGCCAGGACTCGAACCAGGCAGCCTAGCTCCAAAGTCTGTGCTTTCAATAACCATGCTGTACAATGAGTATAAATACCTGCTTATGGTAAAAAGTTTACAAAAATAAGAAAAACATAAAGAAGAAAAAAAATTACCCATAGTCCCACCACCCATTTTTGTGTATTTTCTTTGTGTATGTGTATTTGTATTTGTGTGTGTGTACAAAAGCATTTAATTTAGTAGAATTTCTCATCTACCCCCCTCTCTCTTTCAATTAGCTATACCTTATGAACATTCTCCCATAGAAAGATATTACTTTGATTGCACAAACAATTGTCTTAGTCTACTTTGTAAATACCAGCCCAGCCAAGTTTGGAAGCACTTATTTATGATTGGTGGGGTAGAGTAGGGGGCTGCTGGTTTAGTAGAGGCCTTATTTCCCTAAACTCAAAGAGCTTCCCTGAAAATGGGCGCAGAATGGTTTCTTTTAAGTGACCTGAAAAAATGTGTTGTGTCTAGAAACATAGCGTGACTTTTCCCTTCAAAGCATTTCATGTTATGTCCACTTCATATTGTCCGGTTTCCTTAGGGGCGGGGCAGGGGGAGTGAGTCTGGGTGCAAAGAAAAATGTAGGCTAGTCAACAGGAAACCTAAAGTCCCTGAAACAGCACAGTGGCCACTAATCACACCCTGGCAGGGCTGCTTTCTCTTTGACAGGTGTTGCAAAAATAATAATAAATGTTCGAAAGAACCATTTACCTGGTAAACAAAACTGTTATTAAAAACTGGTATTACACGCCAAGACACTGAAGAACAGTCTCTGAAGCCAAGACAGCTTTGGGCCAAGTCACATGCCATCCAGTCAACAGCCAGGGAGGTAAACAGCACAGCTATGTGCCTGCTAACCTAACCTCAAAACCTCTCAGGAGCACAAGGAAATTGGCTTGAAAAGACTGTTTCTCTTTTTTTTCCTCCTTGTTAATTGAATTTCTAGCACTAATTAAAGCAGCAGAAACAGAAAACCATATACAGAAGGGGAAGTCAAAGAATGACCCCCGTTTCTGAAAAAAACGGGCCATCAAGTCATTAGAAATACAGTTGCATCAATTCTCACTCTTTCCTTGAGCTGTTTTACCCATTTGCAGGTGAGGCAGTGGAGAGCAGGGCCGAGGGCCAAGCTTTTCAGAGGGCCCTCTCTGGGAATTACTTTCATATGCACATAAATTTCCACAATAAGTACCTTCTGGAGTTCGCATACAACGAAGTTGCTCTTCCAACCTTCCTGTCCACTGTTCTAACTTGAGTTGTGCTACCAGAAAATCAGGTGAGTATCTCAACTGCTAAGTCAAACTTGGCTTTTTCTGGAAACTGGAACTCACTAACTTGAGCCCCTAAATCCACCCCCCACCCCGCCCCGTCTTCCCTTTAAATTACCTCTTACCCATAGTCACTGGTCCTAGGTCCCCTTGGAGCTGTTGAGGCAGGAGCTGTCTGAAATTTAAGATTCAATACCAGGCAGCCAGATGGATCAAAAGAAATTTTTCTTTGACCCTAAAACTAAGGTCAAATCTGTTTGTTTTCCATTGCAAGTGTTTTGAAAACTTCTTTCTGTCTGAGTCTTCTAATTCCGGGGGAATGACAAGGCATTGGGACTAAACTAATCAGCTCTTCTAACCAACAACCTAGTAGGGATGGAGGGTCACCACTTTTCCCAGATCCCATAGAGCCTCCTTCAAGGGAAGGGTTGATCTGGGGAGAAGTGAGTGGTGAGGACCAGACTAACAGCCTGTCTCTGGAGAGGACCTGAGCAGATGATAACCACAAAGCAGGACAACACAGAACGCACCTTTACGTAGGATTTACAGGGTGCCTCTAACGTATATCATTTCTTTGAAGTTTCATATCTGTCTCGTGAGGTGGGTAACGACCACTGCCCACAGCCCGGAGAGGTTGTGTCGGCTGCCCGGATCACACCATTCATGTAGAACCTGGGTCTGAAGGTTGCAAGGCGTGCATGGTGGCCTTGCTCTCCCCCACCCTCCGTCTCCTTGGTCCACACCTTGTTCAGCTCAATATAGGGCCTTCACTGCAGTCAAAGGCTGTCTTTCTCTAAGACACACTGATCAGTTAAATGACTCTGTTAAACGGTGAACATCTGGTCTTTGTGACCCTCTACCCCATCCTGAAGGCTTCTCTCCTCTGACCTCGGCCACCTCCCATTCTCCCAGGACTCCCTGAGGCAATACCACAGCAGGCCTGCCCTCCTGCGTAACCACTTGGGCCTTGAACCTAGACCTTTTCTCCCACAATTAAACCCACTTACTCTGCATCTCATCTCTCCAAGCCCTACAAGGGGGGCGATTTGTGCTAAGAGACTACACACTGGCAATGGTATAACATTCTAACACCCCAAACCGCCCGGGGACCACTTGCTGGCTGTGTGTGTTTGGGCAAGTAACTCAGCACCCACCCACGAATGCCACCTGTAAAATGCACATAACAGTTCTTTACAAGTGAGGATCAAGTGAAATCATTCGGAATGTTATGTAATCAACTGAATTCCTTCTCTTCCCCTCAACCCTTCTTTCCTAAAGCAAGTCTCAGGGCACTGTCCTCTCTCACCCAGTTTACAGTAGCAGCCCTTTGACCAGTCTCTCTGCCTCCAGACATGACCCCACCACACACCCTCCACCCTGGCTAGAAGAATCCTTCCCGAGAATGAGTATGAACAGA
>NW_006788040.1:4284088-4287008 GCF_000442215.2 Lipotes vexillifer
ATGTGAGAGGTTCCTGGACAAGGGATCGAACCTGTGTCTCCTGCATTGGCAGGTGGACTCTCAACCACTGTGCCACCAGGGAAGCCCAGTATGAACAGATTTATCCTACCTAAAACCTCCAGTGGCTCCACATGGCCTCAGAGTCAAGTCCAGACTCCTCAGCGCAGCCCATGTGCCCTGCGCGCTCAGCCCTTGCCCCCGCACCAGCATCCCGGTGCTAAGTGCCCGGCGGGCATGTGCCATGCTCTCCTCTTTCTCCAGGGCGGTGAGCAGGCTGTTTGCCTACAACACTCTCTCCCAGTGGCCTTTCTCATTTCTATTCATTCTTTAGTTTAAGCATCATTTCCTCTAGGAAATCTTCCTGAGTTGGGTCAGATGCCTTCCCCTGTGGCCCTGTCCTCTCCTTCTTCTCATCCTGGCACCTAGAACACACTGTAACTGCCTGGCCGCCCACCCCTTGCTTGCTCCTAACTCTCTGGGGCTGGGCAAGCAAGAGAGGGGTGAATATTCACCCTGGCACCTTTCCTGAAATACATAAGGCGGTCAATTATTTTAAGTATTTACTCTTACTTGAAAATATTTGCATTTCAAAATGCCCACCCTTTTCTTTGCATCTCAAAATCCACTCAGCCTTCAATGCCTTATCCCAAATAAAAGAGTAACTTTGGAATATTGTCTAGCCAGTGAATATAGTATTTTTTAATCTAAATGAAAAAGGGGGGGGCTCATATGATAATACTATTACAAGATAAATTAGTGTTAATACTTCTATGGCGGGGCTTCCCTGGTGGCGCAGTGGTTAAGAATCCGCCTGTCAATACAGGGGACATGGGTTCGAGCCCTGGTCCGGGAAGATCCCACATGCTGCGGAGCAACTAAGTCCGTGCGCCACAACTACTGAGCCTGCGATCTAGAGCCTGTGAGCCACAACTACTGAGCCCACGAGCCTAGAGCCCGTGCACTGCAACAAGAGAAGCCACCGCAATGAGAAGCCCACACACCACAACGAAGAGTAGCCCCTGCTCGCTCTGCAATTAGAGAAAGCCTGTGCGCAGCAACAAAGACCCAATGCAGCCAAAAAAATAATTATACTTCTATGGCATATTCATACAAATATCTCAATCTATTCTTATAATACTCCTATGGATTGGACTCATATTTTACAGGATATGTTAGTTATAACTGTACAATTGCAAGTGGCAAAACCCATCCTGAGTTAGTTTAAGCAAAAAAAAAAAAAAAATTGGAGAGTTTGCTATACCCATGCAGGGGTGGAACCCAAGGCTTATAGTCAGAGGTTGCAAAGGAATTAAAAACCGCAAAACCTTTAGAAACCCAAGGTTACTGGGGTCTTGTTTCTGCTTCTTTCTACATATACAACCCATTCTTCTCTCCCTTCATAATGGCTCTTTCTAATACCCAGTCCATTGGCCAAAGATGGCTGCCCATGGTCCAGGGTCAACAGTCACAGGCCCAGCTACATAGGGAGGCTGAGAGGCTGCCCCTTGGATCCAGGCACTGGTCCTCCCGGGAGAGGGTCTGATGGCCCAGCTGAGTCGGGGAGCGGGGAGTGTGGACCACAACGACTGGGAGGGGTGGGAATCACACCACACAGAGGCCCATTCTCCCAACCCTGTGGCAGTGAGGAGAGGGGCTAGGAGGGGAGGAAAATGCCCACAGAAAGGGGTCCCCTACGAAGAGGTTAAGGGACTTGTCTGAGAGCAAATGAGGCCCAGACGGAGCCAAGATGAGAGAACAGGTGTCAGACACTGGCTTTGCCTAAAGGTCTACAATCATGTTTTAAAATCAATAATCAGAAATATTGAGACTAGGCAGAATTATGACATACGGACCAAGATATGCATTCTACAGTGCACGTGTGACACTAAATGTATGTACTAAACACCCATTTACAGAAATGGCCTGTCAGCAGCATGGCAGGAGGGACATTCAAAGCTCTATGGAAACCTTTTGCCAGAGCTTAAAATTAAATTAAAACAACCTTATGTTAAATCCCAAACAAGAGGCTTCCCTGGTGGCACAGTGGTTAAGAATCCTCCTGCCCATGCAGGGGACACGGGTTCTAACCCTGGTCCGGGAAGATCCCACATGCCGCAGAGCAACTAAGCCCATGTGCCACAATTACTGAGCCTGTGCTCTAGAGCCCATGAGCCACGACTACTGAGCCCATGTGCCACAACTACTGAGCCCATGTGCCACAACTACTAAAGCCCGTGCACCTAGAGCCCGTGCTTCACAACAAGAGAAGCCACCGCAATGAGAAGCCCACGCACTGCAACAAAGAGTAGCCCCGGCTCATCGCAACTAGAGAAAGCCCACACGCAGCAACGAAGACCCGATGCAGCCAAAAATAAATAATAAAATAAATTAATTAAAAAAAACCCCAAAGGGAATTCAAAACCAATTAAGTTTATAAAACAATCGTGTTTAAAACTCAACAGTAATTTCAAAAACACATTTAGTTAATTCATTTAACTTCAGTAGAAGTGGTTTTTTAATATTGATCCTATTGGTTTTAAATTTACTTTTAAGAATTCTGTAGACACTTAGAGGCAAAAGAGATTAAGCAAGTAGAGGTGGGAACCTGCCCTGAATTTCCTCTTAGCTGTGCACCTTGCACCCATCCACCTGGGAGTCCCCACTGTCCCTCTATGAAACCCTGGCTTTCTTCTGAGCAAGGGTGCAGCCCTGTTCGAAAAATCTGTGGTCTAGCCCAGATGGACGAATGAGGCCCAGAGCAGTGGTTGTCAAACTTGAATATAGAAAAACACCTGGGGAGCTTTTCAGAAATACAGATTCTCAGACTCCACTCCCAGAGACCAGATCCAAGGAGTCTGCAATCCTCCCAGGTAGCCCAGCCAGTTCTGACTAGGGGGCTGCTCCAACCCACTTCAGCAGG
>NW_006788040.1:4287018-4301840 GCF_000442215.2 Lipotes vexillifer
GCCCACTAGCTGCAGAGCCAGAACTGAGACCCAGGTTTCCTGATGTCCAGTTCAATGCTCTTCCCACCATACTCCACCGACTCTCCAACTCTTCAATTGTTAAAATACAAACTTCACTATTTTAAAAAAGACCAGAATCAGACAACAATGAATGGATAAACAAAATGTGGTATACACATGCAATGGAATATTATTCAGCCTTAAAAAGGAAGGAAATTTTGACACACACTACAACAGGGATGAACCTTGAGGACACTACGCTAAGTGAACTAAGCCAGTCAGAAAAGGACAATTACTGTATGATTCCACTTATATGAGGTACTTAGAGCAGTCAAAATCACAGAGTCAGAAAGTAAATGGTAATTTTCAGGGGCTTTGGGAGAGAGGAATGGGAGTCATAGTTTTTTGTGTTTTTTGTGTTTTTTTGGTTTTTTGCAGTACGCGGGCCTCTCACTGTTGTGGCCTCTCCCGTTACGGAGCACAGGCTCCAGACGCGCAGGCTCAGCGGCCATGGCTCACGGGCCCAACCACTCCGCGGCATGTGGGATCTTCCCGGACCAGGGCAAGAACCCGTGTCCCCTGCATCAGCAGGCGGACTCTCAACCACTGTGCCACCAGGGAAGCCCGGGAGTCATAGTTTAATGGGTACAGTTTTAGCTGGAGAAGATGAAAAAGTTCTGGAGATGGATGCTCATGATGGTCACACAACAATTGTGAATGTGCTTACTGCCACAGAACTGTACACTTAAAAATGGTCGAGAGTAAAATTTTGTTATGTATATTTTACCACAATTAAAAAAAAAGGAATCAAAATTTTCTCTGTCCTCCAGCATATTTCACTTACCATTTTGTGGATGGGAAGACACATGTACAAATCAGCTGGCTCCTGGATGGGGGTTCTGGACGTTAAAGTCACCCAACTGCTTTAAGTGTGTGCCTTCAGCCACCCCCAGAATGGTCCTCTCTCACAGTCACTCCCAAGGTGCTGCCTTTTGATGTTGTTGTGAAGTTCTGCGTCAGCACCTGCTCATGCCTCAGCCTAACTAACACCTGCTGAGGGGGTGACAGAGGCCCTCGGGTCATGGAGGCTCGCCCCAGAGGAAACGAGGGAGGGAAAAGTGGACGCTGGAAAGTAACTCTGGAAACGGGGACAGTGGTCCTGAGCACACATGAAGTGAAGGCCAGGGAAAGCATTAAGATGGGAAACTCTGTGGTCTTTTGCAAGAACCTCTATAGCATCGCAGCTTCCTAGGAATATGGATGAAGGTCGTGAAGCACGGGGTAGAGATCACTGGAAAATAGGCTTCCTGCCGCCTGGGCAGGCTTTCGGACCTTCCTCCCGTGATGCTCAGCCTAACCTTGCGCAAAACCCTCTCCCAACAAGGTGTGCAGATTGAGTTGACCACTGAAAGCCTGCATCCACTTATGCCCAGAGACTAGCCCTTCACTGGAACTTCAGCCTAAGCTGAACAACCAATTGCGGAGAAGTTATAGGAAAGGGCAAAGCTGAAAATCCATGAGTCGTACGTAAGTCTTTGGCGACAGCTGGGAACCCAAATTCCATTCTTAGTGGAGAAAAGGGGCCTGAATTGCCTTGAGCAAGAAGGGAGAGCAAGGAAGGAGGGGAAAAAGAAACAGGGGAGAGGTCAGGACTGACACTGGGGTGAGTTTTCTCTCCCTGCCCTGAGTTCACATGGTGGTCGTAAGTTCACGGTGTCAGGCAATTTCCCAAACATTTGGGGAAGTTACTCATAAAGGAGAAGCCACGTCCAGACAGCTCATTGGGAAACGTGGACAGTCAGTGCCTGGGTGGTTCTCACACTAATCTGAGATTTATTAAGGCTTGGAAAGCAAGCAGCAGAGAGAGTTTTTACAATGAGAGTCATCGGCAGGCATTACAATAGAGAAGACAGTTTCTCTTTGGTCTGAAGGAAGTGGCAGGCCCCCGGGGGACTAGGAAGGCGGGAGCGGGGTCTCCTTTTGTGAGTGGAGTGGCAGAATCATTCCCTTCTGAATCCCCTTCCTTGCAGGGTACAAGATTTTCAATTGCAGTTGGGAGGAATTGGACTCAATGACCTAAAAGAGCTAAATTTTCCCCCCAAATATTGTGTGATGTGGCATCAGCACCTCAGCCAGATTCTGACGCTGCTCGGGGGGAAGTTAAACAGGTGGATTTCACTTTATAACACTGACTTTTTCTTCCAAAGTTATACGGAAATTAAGTTGTTTTAAATCTACAAAGGTAGGGCTTCCCTGGTGGCACAGTGGTTAAGAATCCGCCTGCCAATGCAGGGGACACGGGTCCAAGCCCTGGTCCAGGAAGATCCCACATGCTGTGGAGCAGCTAAGCCCATGCGCCACAACTACTGAGCCTGTGCTCTAGGGCCCGCAAGCCACAACTACTGAGCCCGCATGCCACAACTGCTGAAGCCTGCTCATCTAGAGCCTGTGCTCCGCAACAAGAGGAGCCACCACAATGAGAAGCCTGTGCATTTCAAGAAGAGTAGCCCCCGCTCACCACAACTAGGGAAAAGCCCGTGCGCACCAACGAAGACCCAGCAGAGCCAAAAATTAATTAGTTAATTTTAAATAATTAATTAATTAATTTTAAAAAATTAAAAAAATAAATCTACAAAGGTAGTGAAAGAAACCCTACTGGAAATCTTTCGTAAATCTAAATATGTTTCTGAAAGGTGATTAAACACTTCTGAAATTTTTTGCACGTTGCTCTGAATTTTGATTTGTCTCTTTTGCCGCTGCAACATTCAGGATGTTGTAAATGTTGTAGTTTGATCATCTGTCACTACCTATCTTGATTTCCCAGAATGTTACATCAACCAGATTGGTGTCCCTTAGTCAATGATCCAATAAGTCTATAGCTTCCTTGGGACTTTACAGTATATCAATACTTTACCAAATTTTTCTTTTACCAAAAAAAAAAAAAAAACCTAAAAAAAAAATTTCCAGACACACTGGAAGACCAGCCGGCCCTAGATCACAGCTCAGGCTGAAGTTCCAATAATGGGCTAGTCTCTGAGCATAAGTGGATGCTGGTTTCAGTGGTCAACTCAATCCACACACCTCATTGGGAGAGGGTTTGGTACAAGGCCAGGCTGAGCATCATGAGAGGAAGGTCTGAAAGTCTGCCCAGGTGGCAGCAGCAAGCCCTGAGGAGGGATGCAGTTAACGAATTCCACAAGGACCCATAGCATAGAGAGGCCTGGAATGTGGAGGGACAGCGCCATGGAGGGGGCCTCCTTCCAGCTAGCTCTAGAGGGGAGGTAGAGGTCTGGATACTCAGAGTCAGGCAGGAAAAACCTTTCCTACAGAGGTATGAGGATAGAGGTACATTTGGGGACAGAAAATGGACTGATGTGGCGGGGTTTCTGGAAAGGTTAGATCCTGGAAACGTTTCAGAAGAAATTAAGAATTAAAGGTTTGTAAACACTTATGAGAGAACAGTAATTGTTAGGAATCACTAAGCATGGATTCACTAAGAACTAGTCATTTCCTGTTTCTTATAAGATTACTAGACTGGTAAACTAGAGGGTGTTGTCAAAGGGATTCTTGCCATTGGCTGGAAGTTTCTATGGTCCTGTGCAGGAAAGGAACAGAAGGCCCTGAGTTCTAATGTGTATCTCATTTCAGCAGGCACCTGACAGTTGGGCTCAATGAGATGCTAGTCAGGAGCATGGTTTGTATGAGAAAACATTCATTCCCAAAGGCAGCTGGTGATGGATTGATGGTAGGATGGAGGACAGACTCTGGTACTGACAGGGGCTCCATGTTTGGCCCTTTTTTCCATCTCCATCAATGTTTGCCAACAGCATAAGGAAACACACAGGCTGCATCTATCAGAATTTCAGGTAATATAATACCGGAAGGGGAAAATAAATGTATTCGTTGATATATCAGAAAAAGGTCTTTGGGGACTAGAATGATGTCAAAAACAAGCAGCAGAAATACAATAGATATTAAGGGTAAAATGCTGCCTCCATCGTCAAAAAATCAACTTCTTAAGAAGCAGATGGAGAAATATGTCTCAGCAACAGTGATGCAAGAAGAGACATAGGGCTTTGGGTTCACCACTAGTGACTTAACAGTGCTATGCACTTGGAAGAAAAGACTGTATTTAAGAAGCATCTAGTCTCTATGTATTCTCTGATTCAACAAATCCTTATTTAGCCCCCCAATATGTGTCACTACTGTGATGGGCAGTGAACACAGGAGGACAAGGTGGGTGGAGTCCCTGCCCTCATGCAGGCTGTAGTTTACTAGGGGAAAGAAGTAAACACCAAAAAAAAAAAAATGGCTGAAACTTGTGACAGGGGCCCAGCAGCATACAAATGAAGGTCAGAAAGAATGTGGTGAGGGATGTGCTTAATTTTCCTGGGTGGTCAGGGCAGGCCTCTCTGGGAAAGCAGCATTGAGGCCGAGGCCATATGAAGGGGAAGAGCAGAGAGGGAGATGGAACATTCCAGGCAGGACAGGGAGTGCACTGGCCCTGACCACGGAAGGAGCTTGGTGTGTTCCCAGAATTGAAAGACCAGTGAGCCTTGTCCATATTCATGGCCACCAAGATCCACTCTCGCTTTCCTCCGTGGTGATGCATGCTGACACGCTGTGTCATGTTTCCCAGCCTCCTTCGCAGTTGAGTATGGCCACGGGGCCAAGTTCTCACCAGTGAGATGCTAACAAGTGGTCTGTGTCGGGAGCTGGGCCCTTAAGAGGTGGACACACCCCCTCCTCACTCTCTGTTCTTTCTTCCTCCTGGTTGCATCTGGGACTTGGTAGCCACCCAGCTTGGACCAGAACACCCCATGGAATAGCGGAGCCCCAGCTCAAGAGGCCTGGGTCCCTGAATGACTGCAGAGAGCAGGGCCACTTGCTAACCTGCATCAATCACCTCAGGCAGGTACTTGAGAGAGAAAAAACATTCTAAATTCTTTAAGCCACTGAACTACTGTTGTATCTCTCACCTAACCTGACTATTACAGAAACAAAGGAGATACTAGCTCCACCAACCAGAGCACATTTAGAACATTGTGTTTCGTTCAAAGGGTCACTTTTTTTTTTTTTTTAAGAGACACTGACCATTTGAAGCATGCCCAGGGGAAGGTAAGGACAACGACATTTAGGAATCCAAAAACCAAGTCAATGAAAATCTGTTAAGGACACCACAGTTGTTAAGTCTGGAAAAGAGATTTCTCAGGGGTGGCATCACAGCTGTCTTCAAACATTGAGAAAGAGGAATGAAGCTGAATTGGAGTAGTTCCTATAGGAGCGATGGGTGGTTGGGATTTACCACGAGGCAAATTCTGATTCAACATAGGGGAGAAGTTTCTAATGATTAGGAATGATTTGAAAAAGGCCAGATTGTTTTCAGGATCAGAGGCTTCTCCCCGCCACTGTGTCCAAGCAGAGACTGGCTGCCTACTTGTGAGGAGACATTTACAGGGGTGATCTTGGCATCATTGCAGAGATTCTAGTGAATTCTAGGATTTTAGGTAGAAGAGGTGGTACATAATGCAAGCTGAAGCCAGGTCATAATGGGAACTGAATGTCGGTTTGGACTGAATCCTGGAAGCAAAGGGAATCTCGAAGGTTTCTGAGCGGATTAGCAACATGATAAAAGCAAGGAACATGGCTTTGGCCAACACAGGAGGAAGAAATCCTGATTTTCACAGCCCTTATTAGTCATTTGATGCATGCACTCCCTGAACCAGTAGCCATTTAAGGAAAGCCAAGAGTAAAGAATACAGATTTTCATTGCTTTATTCTTGAGATAATCCAAAAAATATTTGGGGACTAGCATTTTTTTTTTAAACTTATCTTCTGAGATGAATGATCCATTTAGTCCAAGGAACTCAAACTACACCCTTGTCTCATTCAGGCTCGTCTCATATCTGAACTGCTCTGTCAGGGGCAAGACCATCAAACCTCCTGTCTCAGATAAGGAGAAGGACTCACAAAGAGGGCCAGTGAGTTGTTCAAGGTCACGGTGAGTCACGTGCACAGTGGCAGGGCAGGCTCCTTGACTGAGGTCTCCCACGCTGCCCCGAGCCCACGCTAAGGGTGCCCTCAACTAGGAATGTCTCCCACATACAGGAAAAACCAACCTAAACCAACAGTCTTTCCAGAGTTGGAAATTACCTGAGACATTTCAAGTTCAACCAATTTCATTTTGCAGGTGAGGAAACTGAGGTTTAGTGAGGTCACCTGGGCAAAGGCATAGCTATGACTTGAACCCAGTTCCCGGGATCACCTGTACTACATCTTACCATCCTGCCTACCGGTAAATTGCCCAGGAACACCCCACACACAATTACCTGGAATCAACTGGGTCATCACCATTAGCTCCACTGTCTGGAAATATAAAGGCTCATATTGGCTTTGGCCACCAAAGAGAGGAAACATTCTGCAATGCTTGAAAACTCACAGCTGAGGGGGTGCTGGGGAGCACTGTTTGAGCCTTGTACTACAAAGTCAAAAGGGAAAACATGTGTTTCACATTTGTCTTGGGATGGGAAAGAAAAACTTTTCCTTTCACTTAATCTCCATTTAAACAAACAGAGAGACTGCCCTTTTTGTAAACTCACACAACGTCAAATATCGTTCACTAGCCTGGCATCAGCTTACTAAGCCACTACAGAGCCACTTTCCTCACGTAATCCCCTCAATTAGAAGGCACTTCAGCTTGAAGAGGGGCAAGTAAAATAATACACATTTCCTCTGATGAACTGAACAAGAGTCAGCTGAGGGAGTCAGGTTTCCAAATCTGTAACCTCTGGTTTCAGCCAGAGGTCCAGGCAATCCGGCTTTAGTCATGACTCAGGATTTGGGGAGTGAAAGCAAGCGCAGTCAAGTGATGTAAGAAAATTCCCCCCATTCCCCCATCCCCCTGGCATCCTGCTCCCTGGGGAATTCACTCTGAGTGCCTTGAGGGGAGGAGTTGCCAGGTCACTGGGTGCTGAGCTGCCTTCTCTCCCATCCCCACTGCAGTGGCCGGGTCTGCAATTGACAAAGGAAGTACTCAATTACAATTACTTTCCTGTTGGCCTGCAAGCTCAGATAATTGCTTTGCAATGTGTGTATGTGAGAACCTCATAAAGTAAACCAAGAAACAGAAGGGCCAGGTCTGGCCTAAAGGGAAGTGTCAAGCCGGGCGAGGCAGGTGATGCAAGCCTGCCTTTGAAGTCATTTTGTTTGTGAAATGTCTGCTGTGCTCTCTCTTAAGGAAACTCCACTGGAATGAGCTTTCTGTGCATGTGGGGTTTAGGGCTATTGTTTTTGGCTCTGAGGTTCACCTCAAGCCCGGCTAGGACATGTATAAATCCCATAACAACAGTCTGACATGAAATTGCTCACCCTCTCATTGCATCAGGGGACTTTTACTCAGGCAGATTTTTGAATGCCTCATTGTTTAACAGGACAGGAAGTTTACTCTTGATGCAAATGAGGAATCTTTCTGTTTTTTTCTCCATAGCTCCTTGGAAGATTTTCAGAGGCCTGCCTTGTCATCCCTAGTCTAGCTCCTTCCATGTGAGCAGCTGCACCCAAGTTCCTTCTCAGAGTAGGGTTTTCTTAGGACAAGAGTCTTAGGCTTTTCCCTGGAGGTGACACTGGGTGATGGGCTAAGGGCCACCCAGGGTCAGGGAAGGGTTGGATCTTCTGAAAGGGGTTGGATTTTTCTCTCTTCAGTTTCGTTTGTTTGTTTCTTATACACCCAGAGAGGGAAGTCCCATCACCAAACCTTATCATGCTTTTTCTGTTAAGTGACCAGCTCACATTGGGAACGTGGGGCTGCGACTCTGGCATCAAAAAGAAGATGCCTCATTGAGAATCATGACCTACCCTCCACTGGAGCAAATCCCTGAGAAAGATAGAAACTTCTAGAAAAAGCCTTTCAGGGTCCTCCATTTCATGACATAATCTGTAGGCAGACTCTTGAAAAGGCATAAGAAGAACCCTCCCAACCTTCTGCTGATGTCCCCAGCCAAGAGACTGGCCAAGAGAGGCCCTCAAAGAAAGGGTTCACAGATAACTACTTTTAGTCAAAGGAAACCAGATCAAGATGATGACGGGGTAAATGACAGGGGCGCCGACCCAAAGCCCTAGTTTATTTGGTTCTGTATCTCCAGAATCTTTTTTTCCTATACATCCAAAAAGAAATCATTAATGGGAGGGAGGGAGGGAGGAGGGAGGAAGGAAGGGAGAAAAAGAAAAAAGTCAAGCACTGTGCATAAGCCCTAGAGATTAGCCTAAGGTTACAATACCATTGCAATTGTCTTCTGTACACGGCTGAATCAACGTGTCCCCAAGAGTCACAATGACACCTGACAACATATATGCTAGATTTTGTTTAAAATTACAGTGTTGACCAGGATTTTTACGTGTGTGTATGTGTCTATATATATGTACCTCTGTGTGCGTGTGTGTTTTCATTGTACCAAGTCAAGTGCAATTAAGCAAGAAGGAGCAACCTCACTGCTGGCCAAGTTCTGTCCCATGCCTGCTTTACATTGGCATCACTTGCAGATCTTTAGCCACAACACACAGGTGCCTAAATGTCTCCCCACAGAGATCCTGATTTAATCAGGTGGGGCTGGGATCTGGGGGCAGATTTTTTTTAAGCTCCCCAGGTCATTATAATGTGCTTCCAGGGTCACCATCCACTGACCTAGGCCAGCCCCCACGCAGCCTCCCTGCACTGGCCCACAGCCAGCCACACTCCTTGCACAACTTCCCTCTTACTCAGGCACTGGCACTTCTCTCTGTGGTCCTCACTCTGGCTTTACCACAAGCTTCCGCATCTGGAATCTGGCACCCCCTGTGACCATCATGATGGCAAAAAAAGTTCTCCCCAAAATGCCCTCGAGCATAATTGAACATCCTAAATTACTCCTTCACACTCAATAAAAATGACTGTGTTTGTAGCACATCTGGTCATTCTTACATGATGAGGTGGGAAACACCAAGCTGTGTTCAGTGGCACTTGACTGCCTGGCTGCACCCTTCCTGGGCTAGTCTGCATCCCAGCTCCCTCAGGAGCCAGTGCAAAGCCATCCTGTGCAAGGCACATATAACCACCTGGAGCGAACCACCCAGGGCCTGGCACAGAGCCTACAGAGGCGCAGCAAACCTCTGATGAGACTGAGACTATGAAAGTCTGCAAATTCTGGGCGCTTCCCCAACCTAATTTGGGCCTGGAAATTCAAATGACTGGATTAAGAAAACAATGTCCTGGTAATTACAAAGCCCCCACTCTGAGAACACAGTGAATGACAGAACTGGCCAAGGAAACGCAGCAGCCATCAGCAGACATGCATATATTTTACTCTCCCTGCCCCTCCCCCTTCCAAGCTCTGCCCAGGAAAGGAACAGCCTCTTATGTCTTCACAAGGTCTTCCTCCCCATGAGTGTGTCTGTGTATCTCCAAATGTCTCTCTTCGTAAGGATGTCAGTCACTGGATTTCGGGCCCACCCTACTCCAATACATCCTCATCTTGGCTTGATTACATCTGTAAAGACACTATTTCCAAACAAGGTCACATTCACAGGTGCCAGGGGTTAGGACTTTAACATATATTTGGCGGGAGGGGAGACACACTCCTACAACATCCAGTGTGCTGTTCTCTGACCAGGCTACACCTAGAATTTGGGGTCCAGCTCATGAGCCATATTTCAAGATGTCCACTGAAAAAATTGCTCATATCTGTGTGATATGAGTATCGGTTACGGGAACTACATTCAGCTTAGATCCAGGAGGCATTAAGAGGAGTATATATTCAGAAAACCATAATTTGAAAAGATACATGCACCCCAATGTTCATTGCAGCATTATTTACAATAGCCAGGACATGGAAGACACCTAAACAGAGGAATCTGTTTCCATCAACAGAGGAATGGATAAAGAAGATGTGGTACATATATACACAATGGAATATTACTCAGCCATAAAAAAGAATGATATGCCATCTGCAGCAACGTGGATGGACCTAGAGATTGTCATACTGAGTGAAGTAAGACAGAGAAAGACAAGTATCATATGATATCGCTTGTATGTGGAATTTTAAAACAGGGTACAAGTGAACTTAACTACAAAACAGAAATAGAGTTACAGATGTAGAAAACAAACTTATGGTTACCAGGGGGTAAGGGGGGGGATAAATTGGAAGATTGGCATTGACATATCCACACTACTATATGTAAAATAGGTAACTAATAAGAACCTGCAGTATAGCACATGGAACTCTGCTCAATACTCTCTAATGGCCTTTATGGGGAAAGAATCTAAAAAAGAGTGGATATATGCATATGTATAACTGATTCACCTTGCTGTACACCCGAAACTAACACAACATTGTAAATCAACTCTACCCCAATTAAAAAAAAAAAGTGTATTATCTGCCTTCAAAGGGAAGCACTTTTTTTTTTTTTTTTTTTTTTTTTTTTAAGATTTTTTTTTGATGTGGACCATTTTTAAAGTCTTTATTGAATTTGTTACAATATTGCTTGTTTTATATTTTTTGGCCGCAAGGCATGTGGGATCTTCCCGGACCGGGTCACGAACCCGTGTCCCCTGCATCGGCAGGTGGACTCTCAACCACTGTGCCACCAGGGAAGCCCCAGCACTTTTTTTTTTTTTAAGATTTTTTTTTGATGTGGACCATTTTTAAAGTCTTTATTGAATTTGTTACAATATTGCTTGTTTTATATTTTTTGGCCGCAAGGCATGTGGGATCTTAGCTCCCCAACCAGGAATCGAACCCGCACCCCCTGCACTGGAATGCAAAGTCTTAACCACTGGACCACCAGGGAAGTCCCAAAGGGAAGCACATTTTGGCTCAATATAATTTGACTCAAAGATCCAAATGATCTTTGGACGAAGGCCATCTACCAAGGGCTGTCTACCTGCAGCAGCAATGAGTTACCTCATTCTTCACGCATCTGATAAATACGTACCAAGGCCCAGATAAATACGTACCAAGGCAGCAGGCACCTGGCCAGACGATGGAGCAGTGACAGGCTCCAGAGAGAGATACAGGCCTTGCCCTCAGGAGGCTTCCTGTCTAGTGGCCCGGAAAGGGCGCAGGCAGGCTGGGTGGGCACAAGCTTAGGATGTTATGGAGGAGGTTCTCTGTTGAGAGGGTGTGGACCACTGTGTCTCCTCAGAGCCAAGGCACTCTAGTCTTTATGATTCCCAAAAGGCTAAATGTAGAGGAAATTGGAGGTGTGGGGCGGGAGCGTGAGGGTGGAATGATTTAAGAAAAAATTTTTAAAGGGTTTAAGTGAACACAGAGGGGCTTTCCCAGCGGGACACACCCAGAGACGCAAGCTCCCTCACACCTTCACATGCTCTATGCAGAAGGGGACTTTTATCTCACAAGCCCGAGGCTCCGCTCTCCCACTTCCCATCTCAACCCGACCCCACCCACCCTAAGGAGCAGACACTCATAGGCCAGACCCACCGGGGCTGCTCAGGCTGGAGTCACCTCAGTGGGGAAACGAATCCCTCTCCCCAGTCTCAGCGGACAAAGCAACCCGGGCCCTAGGTGCTTCCCCTCCTGCCGGGACACCCTGCCAGGGAAAGCAAAGGGAGAAGCTCCAAATCAAGTGTTTTTAGCAGAACCAGGCCCCGGGGGTGGAAGGGAGAGGCCGGCGCTCTCAGCGGCTGCGCCTCCTTAACGAGCCTAAACAAGCTGGGCCCGCAGAGTACGCAGGCGGCCAAGGTAAACCTTCGTCTGTGATGCCCAGGGCGGACAAGTCCAGCCCTCCAGGAAGAGAAACCCCAGCTTTGCTTGCTGCCATTTTACCACTTGAGAAGATAAATACATTTTTAAAAAAAAGATCTGTCCTCGGTGCTGGGAAACTCCTGGTACTCAACACCAAAGAGGTCTCGCAAAACAAAAAATCCATCTGGTCGCCATCACATCGTTCCCGCCCCCACCTCCATCCTGGCCCAGCTTTCTGACGCATGCGTACACGTCCTCACGTGTGTGCGCAGACGCACTCAGGAGCACACATCCTCATACGTGTATGCGTTCACTGTTTCACCCTTCCACACACATCCCCACACGTATCTTCACACATACACACACATGCCCTCCCACGTTTGTGCACACATCCACCCTCACATGAGGACACGCTTGTGCACCCTCGTATAGAAACTTGTGTGCACGCACATCTTCACACAAGGCACACGTCCTCACACGTGCACGCAGTACATTTTCACGCATGCATGCATCTACAAACATCCTCTGTGCACACACATTCATGCACAAACACAGACCCTCAGTCCTCACGCATGTACGCCCACTTGTATGTGCACGCACACCCTCACACATAAGTGCACCTTCACACACAAACACACATGTGGGTACACATTTTCATGCCACAACATGGCCTCACATGCAGCACACAAAGGTTCACACGCATATGCACATCCCTGGACACAAACACACACGCATTCTTACATAAACACATGCCCTCACGCCTGGCGGCACACTCACCCTCACACTCACACACCCCTTTTTTTGCTGCTGCTTCCCTGTGAGTTGACTCTCCTCCTTGACTTGCTTACTGGGCCAGGTTTCGCTTTGAAGCTCATGGCCTGGGACCCAATTGGTAGACAGACGGCTGGTAGCAAAGGCCCAGGGCCTGGGCCATGCACAGACCATGAAGACATTTGTCTGTCATGGAAAGAGCTAGGGCTTTGGAGTTGGGCCAGTAGGGTCCTCTCAGTAGCTGAGTGGCCTTGGGCAAGTTACACAGCCTCTCTGAGTCTTAGCTTCTCATCCAGAAAAGGGGGCTAATATCACCTACTTTGTGGGGTTGGGTGAAGAGGCCATGTGGAGTAGGTGTTCAGGAGAGAGCTCATTCCATTTGGCTGACCTGAGTCACCAGAACTCCCCAGGCCACCATTTCCCAGGCCTCAGGTACATGCAGGATGGGACTAATTAAATAGTAGTACTAAAAGCGGTTCATGTTGTTGCTGGTAAAATTAAGGGCATTTTACGAGGTATCTGGCTGTCCCGGCCCTCCCTTTGTGAAGTCTGCCCAGTTGGAGAAAAGCAGAGGAACGAGAAGCTGCAGAAAAGGAGATCCAAAGGATCAGAACCTGAAAGAACTCCACGGCTGCTGCCTGAAACATCTGGAAATACGCTAACGGGCATAAGGAGCAGAGCACTGCGCCAAGCCATCTCTTGGCACGCGTACTGAGAGCTGCCAAGGAGCCAGAGCAGACACTGTGGGACTTTTCCTCTGAGTTACTGCAGCTTCTTTCTGAAGCTGGCCTGGTGTGGTGGCTGAAACACGGAAACATGGTCTGAATTCTCTTCCCACCAACCACCACCACCACCTGGCCGTGGTTTCTTACTGTCTAAGGTGAGCAGTTCAGTGACAATGACCAAACCCATATTTCTAGGAAAAAATTATAATATTGTGGGTGCCAGGCACCATGCTGAGTTCTACACACACATTATCTCAATCCTTAAGGTGGCTCTGGAGGTGGCTATTAGCATGCCCATTTTACAGACAGGACAACCGCTCAAAGAGGGTGACAGCCTTGCCTAAGATCACAGAGCTGGCAAGGGGACAGGGTGAGGATTTGAACCCAGAGCCACCTGTCACCTAAGCCCTGTGCTATCCTGCCAAAGAGGAACAAGTGTTCATCTAGCCGGCTCTCCCCCGCCCTCGGGAGCCAGAACCCCCTGGAACTGAACTGCCGGAAATGGATGACCTCAGCCAGCCTCCTCATTTCACAGACGATGGGGAAAGTGAAAAAGGCCAGGGACTGGCTCAAGGTCTCGTCCTGTGTCCCATCCTCCTTCCCGGACTTCATTCTCCCCGGCAGCCCCTGGACTGAGCTGGAGAAAAACTTTCAGAGACTTCCCTGGGGAAGACAGCTGGAAGGCAGGGTGAGCCAGGGCTGTAATAATGCGGTGATGAGGTGGTGACGATATGCCTGTGTTTCCCCCTTTTTGAGAAATGCTCTGGCGTCAGATAAGTCCTGGGGGGAGGTAAGAGGAATTTGGCAGGGATCTGGTTATAAGCCATCTGGAGGCCGATGTGAATACCAGAAAAGCCTCTGCCCAGTCAGTGTGGGCTCATCTGTGAGTGCACTCACAGCTCCCCGGAGGCTCTGTCAGGACAGGCGAGAGTCAGAGAGAGGTGGCCCTACCCACAATCCCACGGCGGGGCAGGAACATCCCCCCACCTGTTTTGCAGCCTTTGTCCTGGAGGACCAAGCAAGGACCCATTAGACACTTGCCTGGTGGCCTGGAAGCATGTCTCATGTCATTGCCTCAAAAGGCAGACGGACGTCCTAGCACAAGTCACCACTGTTAATTCCTCTGTGCTGGGACTGTGCTCAGCATCTTACCCACATGCTTGCTTCATCCTCACTACCGCGCTGTGGAGTCGGAACCAATACTGCCCCAGTTTCCACTCCAGGACACTGAGACCCAGAGAGGTTTGATAAGGTTCCAAAGGTGATAAGAATGGAGCCAGAGCTCAAATCCAGGTAGCGGAGGTCCCGGCCCAGGCTCCCATCCACGACACCGAGCTGCACCTGTCACCTCCTCCTGGCACCTCGAGGGACACCTGAGCATCACTCAAGCAGAAACGGCCTAAATCCCGGCCATCGCCCGTCCTCCCCGACGCCCCACTTTCCCCTCTGAATTGGGGGCCTCGTCAGAGGCAGACCCCAGGAGATTCCACCCGTCCCCTCGTGTTGGCCTTGCTCACCCACGGATGAGTCAGCTGGAATTTTTGGACATCCCAGGCTCACAGCCGTGGTACCAGGAGCAGTCAGGAGGCAG
>NW_006788040.1:4301949-4311247 GCF_000442215.2 Lipotes vexillifer
CCCGCCCCCACCCCCCAGGCTGAATCCACAGAGAGGCTTGTAAGGTGAATGACAAAGTGTTTGTCGAGGCTTTGGGACGACAGGTGCACGCGAAGATGAGGACAAAACCCGATTCTTTTCGCGGGACTGCCGCCACAGTTTCGCGCCCCTCCCACGCAGTCCGCGTTCCAACCCGGATGCTCAGCGCCCCGGGCTCGGCGAAGGGCAAGAAACCACTGATTAGGAAGCGAAAAGTAAAAAATGTCCCGGGTTCTCAAGAAGACGGAATGTTCAACCTCTTTGCCCAACTCTGACTCGGCTCTGCAACTCCGCCACCCTGAAACACGACTTGGATTTTGTCGCTTACCTGTTCACATGCCTTTATGCAGGCGAAACGGGCTTTCCAGCACCTTCTCTGCGCGGGGCTCTATCGGGCACTGTGTCTAGATGGTGGATAAGGCAGCAACAGACTTTCCTTCTCGAGCTTTCCTTCTAGGGGAGAGTTCGGATAATAAACGAGTGAGCCTGTAATTACAGAATGGGATCAGGTGAGGAAGGAAGCAAACCAGGTGCAGGATGGAAATGGGCGGGGGTTAATTTAAAATGAAATCCAACCCTCAGAGCTGCATGCTGCCTAAATTTGTCACCTGCCTCTGAGGCCTTAGCTCATGTCAGCCCTTCTCGCCCTCCTGCCACTTTGCCCAGTGGATACTGGGTCACCTCCTCTCTCTGCCTGGCTGGTGAGCCCTTCAGGGGCAGGAAGCATGGTTATCTCACACACCAGAGACTCCTGGGGATCCCCTCTAACACATGTGCCCTGGAACCTTTGATTTTGATGCCAGGCACTGGGGAGACACATAAAAAATACTTCTTTAGGGAATGGGCATCCCCAGACTCCAGCTGACTGTGGAAGGTCAGGAGGACCAGGGGCTCTGAGCAAAGAAACCATATTTAGGAAACACTGCATGCCGGGAGCCAGCTGAGAGCCTCGTTGGACTCAGAAAGTCCACATCACACACATGCTGGTTAGGAAAGAGGAAGGGTTGAGGGTAAAAACTGTTTGATCAGCCTCTCATCCGGAAGTTCGGGCCCACAGATGCTGCCTTGATTACCTATCGAAATGAACAAATGCCAGAAGTCACCCAAGGCCTTGCTGACGCAGGGCACTGGAGAGAGAGAAACCGCTCGGCTGATTATCTTGGCTTTATCCACCACATCTGTTTTAGCTCAGCCTCTCTGCTTCTCATCTTTAAAGAGATGGCTGCAAAGTTAGAGACTCTCAGAGTTGGAAAGGGCCTGAAAGACCTCACATCTCACCTCCTTATTTCGAAGATAAGAGCCGTGTCACTTGAGAGACTGTGACTCACGCATGGCCACTCGTCTTGGAGGTGGGGTGGGCAGCTGGGACCATAGTTCTCACCTCCCAGGCGAGAGCTTTTCCCAGTTCTCCAAGCTGCCTCTCGGATCCCGCCAAGTCATTCCCACGCTTGCCTCAGTTAGGCCTCATTAGTAAGAGAAGCCAGCCATGGCCCTTTCTCATTCCCCTCCCACCTCCTGCCAAAAAAGGAAGGAGATTCCCTTCCACAACTGAGCAAGGATAGTTTTGCTTGTCATCTGATGCCCGGGACTACCCATGCCAGGCTCCCCTCCAGGGGTGCAGCTCCCTGCCCTCACATGGTATCATGGTATCATAAAAGAATTCACCCTCCCACCAACCTTGAGAACAAGAGGCCATTTCTCAGCTGGGAATCAATCCACCTTGAGGGCCAAGGCATCAGAGGGACTCCACTCGGCCCTTACCAGCTGCGTGCTCCTTAGCTGAGGCCTCCCCTTGGATGGCAGGTGCTCCCCAAAGCATCCCAACCCCATTTCCTGAGTCCTCTATCTGGCCAGTCACCTCCACCCAAGCCAAGTCCAGAATCCCTCTGGAAGGTGCTTTACATCCATTCTGGAGGGAAGGAATTGTTATTCCCATGCCCAGTCCTTTTTTTTTTTTTTTTGGCCGCGCTGTGTGGCTTTTGGGATCTTAGTTCTCTGACCAGGGGTTGAACCTGGGCCCTCGGCAGTGAAAGCGCAGAGTCCTAACCACTGGACCAGCAGGGAATTCCCCTTTCTTTTTAACAGATGTAGAAATCCAGGCTCAGAGAGGTTAAGTTACCTGCCCATGGTCACCCAGCTAGTGAGGGGCAGAGTCAGAATTTGAACTCGAGTCTGACTCCAAAGGCCATCTCTTTCCACAACGCCTCTCCGTGGGCCCCGAAGGAGCTGGAGGCATCTCAAGACACCATTGCACTCGTGCTCAGAAATAGTCCCCTCTGGTCTGCCTGAGTGCCTGGAATCCCCCCATTGGAGTCATCTCCTGGTGACCCCAACCGTTCTAACAGAAAAGGCCAGAGGTGGGCAGGAAGAGGCTATACAAAGGTTTGATCATGGACCAACCTGAGGCCCAGGGGCGAGGGCTTGGGAGGGCTGGGGGTTGACAGGAGGAAAGGGAAATGGCCCGGGAGAGAAAGGGCTGACTAGTGGGGCCCAGAAGCTGGCAGGACAGGGCATGAGGGCAGCACCAGTGGGGATGGGGGAGCCTCCCTCCAAACTCCACAGAGCCAGCTCCAGGGCACGGACTGGTTCTGGGGTGGAAGGGCCCAGCGTGACTGGGAGGCATTAGTCAGCAGTGGAGGTTTATGAAAGGAGGGATTGTCCAGAGTCTCCTTACTCACCAGGCCAGTTGCGTTGTCCCCAGAGACCGGGAGCAGGGCCGGTATCAGAAGGGGACCGGGAACTCTGAGCTGCTCACTGCCCAGGTTGAATGGCCCTGGGCGTCGGGGGCCTGCCTGGCCTCACAGCCTGTGAGTCACAGCTGTTGGCTGGCAGGCTGAGTGTCTTCATTGTCCTCTTAGCCATGGGACAGTGGGGCCAGAGCCCTGGCAGGAGGCCCGACTCCCTCATCTTAGGATAGAGGACACCCAGGGCTGATTCACGGGGCTCCTGTGCCACATTACCAGCCTGCTGCCCCATCCGAGGCCCCAGCAGTCATCTACCATTCCTTCATCGGTCATTCACACGGTCATTCTTTCTGTTGCTGTCTTGGGTCAATCTTTATTTTTTCCAATTGCAAAAGTAATCTATTGAATATTATTCACCCTTAAAAAGGAATAAAATTCTGACTGAGGCTACAACATGGGTGAACCTTGAGGGCACTATGCTGAGTGAATAAGCCAGCCACGAAAGGACAAATCCTGTATGAGTCCACTTATGTGAGGTTCCCAGATAGTCAAAATCATCAGGACAGAAAGTAGAGTAGAGAGGTTGCCAGGGGCTCGGGGAGGAGGCACGGGGAGTTTGTACTTAAAGGTGCAGAGTTTAAGTTAGGGGAGGTGGAAACTGTTCTGGAGAGGGATGGTGGTGATGGTTGCAAAACAATACAGATGTACTAATACTGATGAACTGTACTCTTAAAAATGATTAAAACAGGGACTTCCCTGGCGGCCCAGTGGTTAAGATTCCGTGCTTCCACGGCAGGGGGTGCAGGTTCAATCCCTGGTCGGAGAACTAAGATCCCGCATGCCGTGTAGCATGGCAAGAAAAAAAAAAAAATTAAAACAGTAAAGTTTATATTTTGTATATTTTATCACAAAAACCAAAAAAAAAAAAAATCTGTTATTCGAACAATACATAAAAGTAAAAGGTAATTGGTAAATGTCCTCACCCCACTCTCTGGAATATTTCAAACCTACTTATGTTCCTGTACAATCATGTATGTGTGTGTAACAAAAGTCAGCCTGTGATGGGAAGGGAACACAGTCCCCGGGTGCCAGCCATGCTCCTGGTCTCTCTCTTTCTTTGAAGGACATGCGCGTCTCACTCACTAACCCCAGGTGCCAGCTCAGGGCCAGGTGGCAAGGTCATGGCAAAGGTCATGGCATTGACAATCACGACCATCCAGTGAGAGCTTAGCCATGTCCAGCGTGGTGCTTAAGCCCTAACACGCACGAGCTCACTTCATCCTTCCACCAGTGTGGTGAGGCGGGGAATAGTTCATGCATACCTCCAAGCCCATTTCATAAAGGAAGACTCAGAGGCTTTGAGAGCTGAGGGACGTGCCCAGATCACATCGCTAGAAGGAGGCTGAGCGGGAGGTACTTCCCCGTTGAACCGATTATACTGCAGATAGAGATCGGCCACGAACAGAACGATCGTTTATAGGCTACTTGCTCACTTCCTAGTAATCCCTTAATTTCTGGCTTCCCAGGGGGGAGGGCTCCTGTGGTCTCATTGACTGTTTGGTCCTCCTCAAGCCCTGGAACACAGTAGGTGTCCAACAAATATTTGCAGAGAGAATAGTTCTCATTCATGTCTCTGTTTGATTGTCTCCCACACCCTTGTGAGGTAGCAAATTAGGAAATATGATTGCTGCCGGTGTTAGTCATCTGGTCAGTGGGCGAGGTGGTCACACGGCCGGGCTGGGCCACTGAGGTAGAGCCCCGGGGCTTTTGGCTCCCTTCCCAGGCCTTTCCAATTTTGTTGTTGAGACCTGGGCCCCTGCTGCTACAGAACAAAGATATTAATTGGGAGCAAGACTCCTTTGACTCATTACCAGCAGTAATAATAATAATAATTGCAGTCATACTCATTGTAATCTTTAACTCGTGTAACCCATATTGATAGCACCAATGAGGCACTAATATTATCTCAGTGCTACAATTAGGCCTAGAGAGGTTGAGCAACTTCCTCAACATCACACAGCTCAGAAGCGGCAGAGCTGGGATTCAGACTCCGTCTGGCTCCAGAGCCCATATGCCACACACTGCTGACATCTGAGGACCGATGAGCATCCTCAGTTGGACCCACGGCACAGCCAGGCTGAGCTTTGGTGAGAGATGGGGCTGAATTCTGCCTTCATTCATTCTGTCAGTGAGCCTTTGCCGAGCCACACCCGTGTGCTCATCTGAATGTCTGTCCCGAGGACCTGACCCAAATAGGACGGAGGCCCTCCCCACGCTAGCAGAGCCTATGGCCTGGTGGGAGAGGTCAATGTCCTTATTACACAGTTAATTGTCTCATTAGAGCAAAGATGAGTACCACCGAAAGGGTATGGGCACTGCCTGCCTCTCATGGGCACAGGCCAGGGCCAGGGCCTGGGAAAGTCTGCCCTGTGGGGCTGACATCTCTGCTGAAATTGGAAGGGTGGGTCAGGTGAGTGGAGTGGGAGAGCTTTGCAAGCAAAGAGCACAGCCTGGGCAGCAGCTTGGCTCTGACTAGGACGGAAACCAGTGTGGCTGGAGCTGGTGAAGGGGAAGGAAAGGGATGGGGGGATGGGTGGTGCAGGGGCCCGTGCCTGAGTCCTCCCATAGCAAAGAGGGCCCCTGTAATCGGCTCACTTTCTCTATTATCCTTAGAGAGAAGTGGGAAAGGGAACATGACATGAATGAGAACTATTCTCTCTGCAAATATTTGTTGGACACCTACTGTGTTCCAGGGCTTGAGGAGGACCAAACAGTCAATGAGACCACAGGAGCCCTCCCCCTGGGAAGCCAGAAATTAAGGGAACGTGAAAAATTCCGTTTCCTCCCCAGCTGGCGGGGCTGGATGGGTCCTCCCATATGCATTTACTCCACTACCCGGGGGTTCGTACAGCTGTTTGCACTGGACATCATGCTCACTGTCCTATTTGACCCTCATGACCACCTGGAGGGAGGAGAGGCGAGCAGGTGTCAGGTACCCCACACACAGCAGAGGAAATCAAGGCAGGAAGAGGGGCTGCGCCTCCGGGACACGGTCTGAGGTCCAGGCCTTTCTTTCTCGGTGGCCTTTTCTCCTCTGTAAGATGCACTTAATAGCACCGGAGTCCCTGGGTTGCGGGGAGGGCAGGGTTAGGTGACAGAATCCGGGTAAAGAGCTGAGCAGGTAAAGCCTCGAGGTCAGTGTTCTGGAAGTGGTGGTGGCCATCACCACCACCACCACCATCACCACCACCATCGTCACCACCACCATCGTCACCATCACCATCATCACCACCACCACCACCACCACCACCATCACCACCACCATCGTCACCACCACCATCGTCACCATCACCATCATCACCATCACCATCATCACCACCACCATCACCACCACCACCGTCACCACCACCATCGTCACCATCACCATCACCATCACCACCACCACCATCACCACCACCACCATCGTCACCACCACCATCGTCACCACCACCGTTACCATCACCATCACCATCACCACCACCACCACCATCGTCACCACCACCATCACCACCACCATCACCACCACCACCATCGTCACCACCACCATCGTCACCATCACCATCATCACCACCACCACCACCATCACCACCACCACCACCATCACCACCACCACCACCATCACCACCACCATCACCACCACCACCACCATCACCACCACCATCACCACCACCACCACCACCACCATCACCATCACCATCGTCAGTGCTCTTCTCCCTGAGCACCCGCTCTGCTGTGTGCCTGGCACCGTGCCAGGCGCGGGGGGGCGGGGAGGTATGTGTCCCCTGCTCCTAAGGGCAGTAACGCCTAATGGGGAGACAGTTAACTAGTGGCCTGGGGAAGCCAGTGGAGTGCTAGATGGGCTCTGGGTGGGCGTGGCAGGGGAAGCCCAAAGGAGATGGATTCTGAGCTGTACTTGGACCAAAACTTGGACCTCGGGAAGGGAGAGCAGTTGCGGACTGTGGGGACACCTCAGACGGCTAGTGGCGGGTGTCCTTGGGGCTGGAGCCGACAGAGCTGAGGCTGGAGAGTTAGTGAGGGTCACACCGGAAGGGACAGTGAGCGGGTGTGCACGGGGGATCAGGTCTAAGGACCACTGCCTGGAAGATCACGGTCAACACAGCCATGACAGACACAAGTTGCATCATTCAGTGAAGTGGTCAACCAAGTGGAGCAGATGTTTCTGACAATAGCATTTGTTTGGAATTCTTTTCTAATTATACATGTAAATTATGCATAATGTAGAAAAGAGGGGACGCAAACACACACAACGGGGGGACGGTGCGGGGGGAATGTCCAAATCGTTTGCAGCTCACCACCCCAGATAGCCCTGGTTAGCCCATCAGGGCTCTTCCAGCCTCTGCTTATTCCTCAAAGAGGCCGACGCCAACTGATGTGAGGGTGAAGCACAGGGAGGTTACGGGGCCTGGGGACAGACGTTTCTTAAAGCTGTTTAAGAAAGAGAAGATTTGGGACTTCCCTGGTGGTCCAGTGGCTTTGGGGAGGTGAGATTCAGACTCGCCCTTCAAGGAGGGGCAGGGTCTGGAAAGACCAGAGGAATTCCAGGCAAGGGGACAGCACTGCTAAGGCACAGGTCTGGGGAGATGGATAAAGAATGTGACCGGCACCTTCTCTCGTGCCAGCCTCTATTCTCATGCATATCACGTGTTACCTCATTTGATCTTCCCAACACGCTGTGGGGCGGAGACAAGAGAAGCCTCATTTTAGGGTGAGCAAATGGAGGCACCAACACTCTGGCCAAGATGTGGCCGTGTTCCTGACCCAGGGTTGGCTTGGTCTCGAGCCCAGGGAGCCACAAAGGACTGTGGGAGGGGGGACCGGTCTGTCCTCGTGGGGAAGGGGGAGGAGTCTTAGGAGCCAGAGCAGTCGAGGCCAGTGAAGGAAGGAGAGCGATGGGACCTTGGCTCTGTCCGGTCCCATGCTGCGGAGGCTTTATCGGGGCGCTGCAGGTCTTGACAATCACCACTGCCCACCTGAAGCCCGGCTTCCTGGAGCTGGGCCTGCCATCCTGGAAGAGATAAGGCAGCCCTGGTCATGTGGCTCTAACCATCGGTGGCCAAGCAGAAGCTGCTGCAGAGCTGATGGCCGGCTCGAAGGGAAGCCCCTCCAGCATCTTCTGACCACCTCCCCAGGGACCCTGCGGACAGGGCATATCCGGACGAGGAAAACTGCTGTAAGAAGGATACTTAAAACCCCTCCTATGTGTACTTTTGGTTCACAAAGCACTTCTACTGCCATTCTCAGCATGAAGCAGAAAGGTGGGTCCTGGGAGGCCACCTGGGGTCCAGGCCTCAGGCCACCACTGTTGGCTCTGCGACCCTGCCAGGGGACATCACCTCTCTGAGCCTCAGCTTCCTCATCTGTCCAGTGAAATCAGCAACACCATTTCTCCTTTTCGTGGCTCGTGGCTCCGTGTCCGGCCAGCCTGTTGCCAACCCCCTACTGGCCCTGTTCCCTCCCCTGCAGCCTCCCCGCCCTGCTCCCTTGAGGGCACCACCTTTGCACTGCACCAGACCCTGGACCTTTGCCAGGCAGGGAGTTGAGTCAGACCTCAGTCCACCAACATGCTCCTGGAGTGGATGGGCCCAGCAGCCTGGGATTCTTGTCCCAACTCCCCTCCCGGCTGGGGCTGGGTGAGAAAGAGGGGAGGGAAGCAAGAGGGGAGAAAGAGGGGAGGGGAGCCCCCAAGGGAAGGCTCCAATTTTGCCAGCGAAGGCTTTTGTGCTCTGAAATGCCAGGCCAGGGCAGTCAGCTCTGCCAATGAGGAGACTGGCCTCCAACAATAATGTTTTTCCCTGGGTTTCCAGAAGGCATCAGCTGCTTTCTAATTCAAACCATCAGGAGGAGGTTAACATGTGCTGAGTCTCAAAACGCCTGAGAAAGAAGACGGCTCCCCGCTCCCCTGCTCCCCGTGCCAGACAAGAGCGGCCTGGATGGGGCGGGGCTCAGGCAAGGGGCCCCTGGATGGGAGGCTGTGAGCGTTTCCCTGGGCTCCCTTGCATCAAGCCCAGGTCCTCAGCTGGCACCTCCCCGGGGCGCACGTGCCACTGGTCACTCCACCCACATCCACTGGGGCCCACCATGCGCCAGAAACTGCCAGGCTTTTGAGTGATCACTGTAGCTGTTACTGTAGTTCACACTGATCAAGCACATGTTGTATGCCAGCACTTATGCCAAGTGCTTTCCACTCATGATCTCTGACCACCTACTATTATTCCATTCCACAGACGAAAAGGATGAGGCTCAGCCAGGTGAAGTCCCCCAGCAGAAGTGAAGAGCTGGGCTTCCAGCCCTGGATCTGCCTCCAGGGCTCCCCTGCCAGGCCTTGCTGCCCAGCACATAAAAGATGTGTAAGACTCACCACTTCACAACTACTAGGTTGGCTAGATTTAAAAAGTCAGATAATAACAAGTGACAGCCAAGATGTGGCGAAATCTATCATCATACTCTGCTGGTGGGAATGGAAAATGGTGCAGCCACTTTGGAAAACAGTCTGGTGGTTCCTCAAACAATTCAACATAGAGCTACCATAGGACCCA